>NC_058409.1:36516963-36775654 GCF_002201575.2 Neomonachus schauinslandi | reverse complement strand
TCCCTTCCTTTTTCCCTTCCTTTTTCCCTTCCTTTTTCCCTTCCTTTCTTCCTTTCTTTCTTCCTTTCTTTTCTTTTTCCCATTTCCCCATTCTCCCATTCTCCCATTCTTTCATTCTTTCTCCTTTCCTTCCTTTATGGGGGTGGGGGTGGTGGGGGCGATGCAGAGGCAGGTGGACTGAATAGTTCATTTAAAAACACTGCAGTGATATCTAAACCAATTATCTTTCATTCAGGAGTAGTTAATGTCCCCTTTTGGATGAGACAGAACCTAGGTAGAATTTGTACTAGTGAATAATTATGGAGTTGACAGAGGGCAATAGGGATTCAGGAATAGAAGGCATTATTGTAAGTAGATGCTGCTTTAAGTTTTTGGTGCATTCTATCTTCAAAGAGAGAGTAGAAGACCTTGAATAATTTTCCTTTATCTTCAAAAGCCTCAGCTCAAATCCCACTTCTTTTCCACCCCAAAAAGCCTCACTATGTCAATTTCTTCTGAATCATACCTGTATTTAGAGACTCAAGTTCATATTTTAATGCTTATAAAATAGCATATTGGCCACTTGAATTTAAAGCATGTTGGTCTTGTTTCTTCTCCTGGCCTGCTTCTAGCCTTCCTGAGAGCAGACATCATCTCCCCCAGTAGAGAGTAAGCTCTGTCAGGTCAGGGACCTATTTGTTCTTTCATTACTCTTATCACAATGCCTCACACATTACAGGCAATCAATAGATAATTTGGAAAGAGCAATTCTAACATTTTAGCCTTGTTTATTGCTCTAATTTTTAAGCTACATGTACCATACTTGCTAGTAATGGAAAGAAAAGCAATTTATTTTTGTTTTGCATAAAACCAAGTTAAAGTCAAAATAGGACTATTGGAAGTAGTTAGTATCTGTGACTGATTTTTGAAGTGTCGTTGTCATAGTTGATGGACTTCCCAAAAAGATTTGGGGGTATTTGGGGAGCATGTCTAGGTTTATAGAATTGTCTATTGGTTTTATTTTTGCTTATGTACTAGAGCTGTGTTTTTATGTATTTTTAAAAATTTATTTATTTTAGAGCAAAGTGAAGAGCAGAGGGAGAGGGAGACAAGCAGACTTCCCACTGACTGGGGAGCTCAGGCGGAGAGTCCAAGGCTGAGGCGGCCTCATGCCAGGACCTGAGAACACGACCTGAGCTGAAATCAAGAGTCAGACACTTAACTGACTGAGCCACCCAGGCGCCCCTAGAGCTGTTCTTTTAAATCAAAAGTTAACTCAAAAGAGAAATTCATTCGGTTATTCTGAAGACAAAAGAAACTAAGATTTGTTAAGCAATGACTACTATATGCTTAGGGACTGAGCTTTGTAATTTTACATGTGTTATCTCATTTTAATTATAAGAGCCCTGCAAATATGTATTCTTCTTTTCAATTTAGAAGCAGATTCAGAGAGGTAACTAACTTACCTTAAGTTCTGTAAGGGCAAAGTGCCTGGCACAGAGGAGTCATTCAATTAAATATTGAATTAAGTTCATGCAGGGGTACTCAGTGAGTCAGCAACTGATCAAGTATGAGTTTGAACTCAAAGCTGTTGATATTTGAAACCCATCATCTTTCCACTACTGCCTCTCCTCTAACTAGAAATTCTTGTAGAAAAAAACAGAGCCAACATAGCTAGCTTTTCTTTTTAGGCCTTTGTTCTTTCAGCTAAGGCTACACAAGACTCAAGTTTTCAACATTTGGCCCCAAACATTATTTTCCTTTGTCTGTGCTATTTGCCCAGAGATGATGCTAAAGATAAACTTGACTTTCTGGCAAAACTCAGAACAATTGTGTTATAACACATTCTTCGTGATACCCCAAGGGAGCAAAAATAAACATTTGGAAAGAAGGGTGAATAAAATTACAAAAGTGGTGACACTATTTGCATTCTATTCTGCTCCTCTTCACCCTAGGGTGGGGGCTAGTGGCTGTCCAAATACAGCCAAGAAGTCAACAAATTAGAACTTTATCTTGTTTTATCATTCCGGTTTGTAGACCTGTTTTTAATGGAATCCTGGCTCTCTAAGATGCTGCTGACTAGTATGGTCAGCAGATTTAATAAGTCTTTTTCTAAGCTATAGTAACAATGAGAAAATACTAAGTTTTATAAGGACAAGCAAGCTCTAGTGCTTACATTTAACCTATTAGCTGACACAAATACATGGTTTTTAATTTTTTTAGAAATTGCATCTGCATTTTAGGACTCAATTTGAATCTATGATTGGTGGGTTTGTTTTGTTTTGTTTTTTGAGTCCTAAGTCCCATTTGCTTTTCTGCCACCCCACCAGCATCACGGAGATGAGGTATGTGATGCCTGTCTGCAGGAGAGGATCATGTAGGGCACGATTAGAGCCAGCTCCTAACTAATTAGAAGTTAAAGGGCAGGAGACTAGTGGTCAGTATATGGAACACTCTTCTGGATTTTAGCCTGTCAAGAGTGGAAGGGATGGTTCTGGGAGATGGTCTTCACACAGGGAGGATGGATATCCATTTTTCAGAAATGTTGAAGATGGGGGAAGACTGGGCTAAACCTCCAGTGCCTCTTCTGACAGGAGTTTCTCTTGTTCTCATTTCCCAAAGTGCCCTTTGCCTTTGGAAACTAGTAGTTTGGTTTTGTTTCTTATTTTAAGGAAACTTTACCTGGAGAGAGAGAATAAAGGGCCAAGGGAAAAATATATAAAATAAAATACCATGTAAGATTTGTTGAATAAGCTAATTAGTCATAAATACGTTAGTATCTCTCTCTCTCTCAGGATGGAGTGGAGGGCAGACACTTCACATATCCTGAGCCCTGTTCCCATACCCATCTTAACTCTGTGCTATGGCTCACCCTAGAGTCTAGTCTACCTTCCTCCCTGTCTCTAAATGTCTAAATGTTCTCCCTCCTATTAGGTCTGTTTGCAGGTACCCCTCTCCTTCCCTTCTTTCTAGCATGATGATCTTTAGAAATCTTTAACTCCATGTTTTAGCTTACCTTCTTATAAAATGGAGGTATTAGTGCCTCCTTCCAACATCATTATAAACGTTAGAGAGATTGTATGCAAAATAACAAAATGGAATCTGGGAAGTGGTAGGTGGCCATTTTTATTTTTCTTGCATATATTTATTTAACAGGTCAAAACATGAACACCAGCATGAGTGTATGCTAAGCTCACTGTTAGGGATACAACATAGAATCTTCTCACAAGGGGCTCATAAAATACTGAGAAAGACATTCTTTTACTGCAGAGTGGGACATGGGACTAGGGAGCAAACATAGTTGGGAAATCAGTTCAGATATCCAAATCTCTCATAAGTCAAATTCTTTGATTCCATATTCCTCTATTCTAGAAGCAATTGTTCCTTCTTTTGAACTTGTTAGTAGTGTGCTATCCAGTAAGGTCACCACACATGTGACTTGTGGCTACTATGCTTTTGACATTTGGTTCTTTTACCTGGGATGTCCTGTAAGCATAAAATACACACCAGACTTCAAAGATGAGTACAAAAAGAAAGTAAAATATCTCATTAGTAATGTTTTAATATTGATTACATATAAAATGATATTTTGGATACATTGTGTTAAATAAAATATAAGATAAATAAGATGTAAAATTAATAAGAGGTAATATTAAGTTCATCTGGATTTTTTCCTACTTTTTAATGTGGTGACTAGAAAATTTAAAATTACGTATGTGGCTCACATTTTCTGTTGGACACTGCTGTCCCAGTACTTCATTGTGCCACATTATGGCCACATCAATTTATTCTGCCCACACCTATATGACTCTAACATACTGTATTTGTCATATGGACTATTTTTGCTTCTAAATCATAAACTCCAGGACACTATTTACCATTATTATTGATGCTGCTATTCTCATAGCACGTAGCACCAAGTCTTCAATACATATTTGTCAGATGGATGGATAGATGGACGAAGCTATATTCTGAGGCCTGCAAACTTGAGAGAAATGTAGTCTTCCATTGTCATTGATGCATTAGGCAAGTTCAGTGACTGCAAACTGTCAAAATGTCACCCTACCTCACCAAGATAGTATTGTGTCAATTACGTAATAAAGCTCTAACCAGAAGGCTAATCAATACGTCCTAATACTACATCTGTGTCTGCAGCTATCTCTGTGACCTTTGGCAATGACTTGTCTCTACAAGGAAGAGTTCTCAGAGTTCCGTAAATGTTTGTGTTTTGCAAATGACAGAAACCTGGCTGTCACTCATTAGGCAAAACCACAGAACCTCCGAGGCACTGCCTCCTTGAAAGGTCCAGAAGTAGGGAGAGCAGCAGTCTCTAAAGGATTCGTCTCAGGAAAGCAGGCAAACGGTGTTACCCTAGTAGCTAAACAGGGCCAGCTCAACTTTACAAAGTATGAGCAGCGTACAGTTAGCTGGAATTAGGAGTCATCTCTCATTCTGACTGAGTACCCTTAAACTGGTAGGAAACCAGAAGTTGAATGCAATTTTTGCCACGGATCGCAATACTATTTATTATCTTGACAGAATATCCTTACATTGGATGCTTGGCTGTACGTCAGTACCATATGATTATGAGCGGACCTTTCTTAGCACGTTAGCTGGAGACATTTCCCAGTGAAGAGCCTTGAGAAGTTTGTGAGGGACCACAGCCAAACTGTACCTCATAACTGGTTCTACAAGAGTTCATACTCCAAGTGAGTGGGGAGTGAGTTAGAATTTTTTTACCCATTTGAGATTTAGCAAGTGGTATCTTGACTGCAGTGAGTATATTGGCAACTGAATGGGCAGGGAGTAGGGGGCAGAATTACTTACAGACCTAATAGTGAATTTCCTGTCACAATGTGGCAAAATAATAATGATAATAAAAATAATAGAGTGCTTATTATGTGTTAGACATAGTGTTGAGTTTTAAATATGAATTACTGCATGTATACATCACAAGCAACCCCTTGAAGTTGGTGGTACGGTCACTACTTTCTTACCCAGGCTTGGGAAGGTTTTGTTATGTACTTAGAGTCACATAGCTTATGCCTGGTGGAGCTGGGACTCCAACCCAGATCATTAGGCTATAACTAACAAAATATACAGGATATCTTTGATGCAGAAGTAGCAGCCTACTTAGTGAGAGAGCATGGGATGGTTGGGTTGTAGATGCATAGGACTGGGACCGGGTCTGGCCCAGCTCTGCTAGCTCATCACCTCTCTGGGCCTCCGTTTATTCAACTATGGACTACAAGGGCTCGAATACACTGAGTTCTAAGATTTTGTGCAATGTTCTAAATCTGTAAGTCTTATAAACTTGAGGGGAAGGAGGGATTTGAAGCAGTGGTCATTCCTCCCCAGGCCCAATGTGGACAGGTGACACCAAAGATGAACATCTTCCTTAGAACTAACAATGCCTTGAGAGAGTAGGGAGCAGGCTGACTCACCTGTGGAATTGGGCTCCATGCTGCCTCATAAAGTAGTAGACTGGGAACTCAGAACGGTCTCTGAAATTTGTACTTGATTTGGCCACATTTCACAATTTTTAGTTTCTTGATAAGTTCTTAAAGGAACATTTTAATGTTACTTTCTCTCCAAATAAATGAAAAAAATATATACTAGATTGAATGACTATTAGGCATTAAATATTTTTTCTTCTAGATTATAACTACAGATGGGTAAATAATTCCTTAAGAAATTTTTTAGATAATCTTTTATTTTGATATCTGAAGTCCACTTTTGGACCACAAACCAAAGCACTTGACCTTTCTGAAAACTGTAAAAATTTAGGACTTCTCATATGAATATGCTCTCAGTATTGTAGGACCAATTGGAGCTCTGTGCCTTGCTAATGAAACCTGAAAAACAAGGTTAGCTGAGTTGATATAAGTGTAATATTTATGGGTAAGCCAAAACAATAGTACATTTCACCAAGAAAGACATGTAAAGCAGTGGTTAAAACCTTTGGCTCTTGATTCAAATAGAATAATTCTAAATTCTAGTTCTGCCATTAATTTATTACAATCTTAATTGAGTCACCGTACTTTGAAAATATCAATATCTTTATCTGTATAAAACATGAATGATGATAATGGGACTTACCTCCATAGAGTTAGAGAATGAAGTGGATTTTGTATGTAAAACCCCTAATATCTTGCTTAGTGCATTCATTGCAAGCCCTCAAAAATGTGAGCTACTTCTATTATTAGAAGACAAGCAATTTGCCATCTAAGCAGGTATCCTTTCAAGAAGTCTAGATATCGTAAAATCATATTTTACCAAGGAAATCATTAGACAATAGGTTAAAGTAACCAGAGAAGTAGTAAGATCATTTCCCCAGGGCTAATTTAGAGCCACATTATCTAAAACCCTGGAATGTGTGTAGAAGTAGTAGTAATTTCTTAATCTTAAAGAGATAAACAGATTCATATAATGAGTCATCTCTAATTTCCCTGCAGTATTATGTGAAAATAAATACAGTTCTGCACATTGAATACTATTTGGTTCTTAGGACATTCACTATTGATTGTTGAAGAAGACAAGGGGATCGATATTAATAAATGTTGGAAGTTGTCAGCTGTGCTACCGGGAGGAGAGTGGTGGGGGGGGGGGAAGAGAGAGAGAGAGAGAGAGAGGGAGAGAGGAGGGAGAGGGAGGCATTACTTGCCTGACAGGGCACTTCGTGTGGTCCATCTCATTACTTTCCATTCACCAGAGCTTAATATGAAAATGCCTGGGAGAATGGAGAAACTGTTTAAACATGTCATTCCCACAGTAGGTGAAGTGTCAAGATTTCATAACCATTGAATGCCCTGAAGTTAGGCACTGCCTTGTCACACTGAAGGCAAAGTCAAGGTGGAAAATGCCATGTTTCTACTGCCAGTGTTCAAACAGCCTGGGGAATTTGGTATGACGGTACAGACAGGTTTTGTTTCAAGGCATCAACTTAGCTTACTTAGATCCTTGCATGTACTCTTGCTGTGACTAGTGAAGGCTTAAAGATGACAGTGAAATTATTAGCTAGTTAGTAAACATTCCATGAGAGGAAAAGTAGCACAGCCAAGTCTCCCTGCTGTTTAGGAATGTAGGTAAAAATCTCTTTGTAGAATGTGCTCACTCAAAGCCCTGCACACTAAACACGTACGTATGGTGTTCTGTTTGATGAGCTTGATACATTAGTGCTGAAAGTATTTGAAGGTGATGAGCTAATGTGGAAATTTTAGAAAAGATAATGCTAAAAATGAAGGAACAGTAATGCTAGAAATGAAGAAACAATAATGCTGGAAATGAAGTAAGAAGCAAAAGCAGCCTGTGACCTATCTGCTGGAAGTATCTGGATTGTCTTAAGGAGTTGGCTCTCTGATAGTAACAAAAGGATGACAGTGAAGATGAACAGTATCTCCTCTCTCTAGTTTGCAGAGAGCATGTAAGTCATATACCTCAGTTGCTCTGTGAAACAATAGTGTAGTAGCAAGTCACCTAATGGTCTTGGAAACAATAAATATTAAAGCGGTATGCAGAAGACACCATAATTATAATGTGTGATACATGCAGTCTAACCAAGCTGGAAGAAGGAACTAATGTTTAAGGTTTAGGCACTGTGGTTCTGCTTTATATACATTATTGCATTTAAGTGCCACATTAACCTTATTGAAAGGATATGCTTATGATGGTGAAATCATGATAGCTAATTTCCACACCAGAGTTAGCCTGTGTCAGAGAATGTGTTGAGCATATGACATGAATTATTTCTTTTACTTTTCACATTCCTATACGGTAGATATGTTTAACTTCATTTAACAGATGGGTAAACTGAAGATTATTGAACAAAGCCTCTCCCAGGAAGGATTCACCCCCAGATCTTTCTAACTTTTAGAAGCACTGTACATGCAGTTGTAATAAAAAGTACAAAGAAATCATAAAGAAAAAGAAGAGGAAGAAGAAGATGCATCTGTTGAGTTTTAACCATATACCAGGCACTGAGCAATAAGTTTTGCATAGAATATCTTCTCTAACCCTCACAATCCTGCTGTACTTTTTTTATTGATGAGAAAATAGTGGTTTTCAATAAACTTGCAAAGTTTACAAAGTTACAAAACTTGCCCACTTTTAAGCAACACAGACTGTAAACTCAATGCAGTGTGGCTCTAGAACCTAAACCAGTTTGTTTGTGTTAAAAATAGATTATCATTATGACTGACCGTTCTTTAAATGGGGGTTCATAGGATAGACTCTACATTCTTGATACAGTTTGAAACATCCCAGATACTGGCCACCTTTGTCTCTTCTGTATAGATTGGCTTTATTTGTTTTACTTTTAGGACTCTTTCATGGTATCTCTATGAAATATGGTATCTCTGTGGTATCTCTATGAAATAGGGTACTTACTTCACCCCCCTGGAATTTCCTCAGAGGGTGACAACAAAACAACTTCTTAGCTGAAGCTGTACCTCTTGCCTTTAGTTGGGCTTGTCTTCATGAGAACAATGTGATTCTACCCTTGTTGCAGACCGAACAAGATGATGTGCTGATCCCTTGCCCATTTTTTATTGATACTGTTTTCCAGTGTGTGTAGCATTGCCATTAATATCTCTTTACTTACAAAACAACCCCCATTTTGTGCAACCCCACCAAAATAGAATTTAGCCATTCAGTTTTGTGACGAGTCACGTATTTAAAAATAGTTTTTTCCCCTTATTCACCTGATAAGTCATTATAAATTTTTTTAAAAAAGGATTGGTATCTATTAAACTTTGGCCCAAAAGAATCACAACATGACGTTAAGTATGGTAGCTATGTAACTCTTATCTTGCAGTGTATTTTCTTACTGTCATTAAAGATGAACTAAGACCATAATCATGTTAGATCACACTAACCAGTTTTTTTGGGGGGGGGGGAATCTTTTCTTCATAATAAGAAATCTCTGATGTGTTATTCATTCTCTTTTTGTCCCTTTTTCTATGTAAGGGGAAAACATTTTTGATTCAAAAGACTGTCCAGTATCATAGGTTTTTTTTCCTTGAATAATTGCCAAATTGTTTTGTTCCTGGTTTTCTGTATCAGGAAACAGGATTTCTGTGTCAGGATTTCATTTTAGTAATTGGGGTTGTTAACCCACCTGGATGTTTTTGTCTTTGTAACCTATGTAAGGAATTATTTGGACAACAGAAACAGTGATAAATCATATGTGATTTAGAACCAGTCCTGAGAATTAGAAAGGAGAAAAAAATTTCCTCAGAGTTTGGCTTACGATAAAACAGGATTGTCATGTTTTTAGTGTTGTCTGTTTTGTGTTGGAAAAAAAAAAATAGATCATCTTTTTGTCCATACAGTCACCCTGTGGTATTATCTCCATCTGGCTGTCTCTACAGCCCTGGGCCTCTTAGCTCTGAGTAAGTGTGTACCAGCAGCTATTAATAGCCCAACTCTACCACAGTCTGCTGTCACAGATGGAATTTGAGCTTCCAAAGACTAAGACCATAAAAACTCATTACAAAGAAAGCAGTATATTCTTTGGCACTTAATGCAATTAAGCTATCTATAAATAAGCATTTTTAAAGCAATGCATTAGCCCCTGGTTTCAGTTTGTGGATGTTACTTATTGATATGGTTTTGATACATAAGTTTCTCCCTTAGGATGTCTTGTGAATCTGTAGTATTAATCCAAACACTACATGTAAAATTGCAAGAGAATGTCTTAGTTTAGAAAAAAAGTAATACTTGAGAGTGTAGTAGAAAACCACAACAAAGTAAAGGGTGGGGGAGAAAAGCTTTGAACTAGAAAATGTTCATCATGGATTGCAGAATTCATGGAGATCTGCATGTCTATACCAGGAGAGGGTTGCTCCTTAACCCCTTGAACTGTGACCATTGCAGGGACCAGTACACCCACCATGAAAGAAAGCATCCTTGTCTATTACACACGCATGCACACACACACCAAATATATCCCTGGAAACTCCCAATTCTTTTTCCCCTAAGCAAAACAGAGATTGCTCTCTCAAGGAACTATCTCAGTATTTCTATTTAAGAGTATAGGAAGATGATGGAAAAAGGGATTAAAGTCTATTTCTGGACCTCTTTCTCCATGATCCCCTTACTTTACTAATATTTACCAAAAGAATTAAAGGATTTATTAAATCAGATTAACTGCGTGTGTCATCTGTTCTACACTCAGTAACATCAGAGATGCAGCAAGGCCAAGAAAGTAAAAACCCAGTGCTATGCTCAGAATTGATTCTTTATCAATACTTACTGTATAAATGAGAGAGAGCTTTATTTTCTCATTATGTGTTAGAATGTAGGTTCTATGAGGTCAGGAACATACTATTTTTCAGTTGTCTAACCCCAGCATCTGCAGTAAATATGATTGAATAAATGTGTAAATATATGGAGGTAACGACATCTTGCATGCTTTTGAAAAGGATTCATACAAATTTCTTTTCAGCTATGTGCTGAAGTACAGTGCCTCAGCATTTTCTTGCTATAAAACATTGAGAAAATAATTGATGTACTCTGGGTGCCCTTTCCCTTTTATTCCCATGTAAGTTTTTATGATTCATAATACTTATTTTTATATATACCTGAGAACCGAATTTTCAAGCACTTATCTCCTATGGTTCTTTGAAAGTGATTCTCCTGTCGAATAAAATAAATTTGTTTAGGAACATAATTTATCCACTTGAACTAGATCTGAAATTTCCTACAAATAGCTGTTGGGGTTAGGGTGGGGGTGTGGGCTTTCAATATAAGATAATAATCCCTGTCAATTTAGCTGGCTCATTTATTCATTCCTTCATTTATTCCAATTACATGCATAAGCTCCTGTGATATGTTTGGCACAAAGGATACATTAGCGATTATGACACACACACAAAATAGCCCCCACTTTGTGGATCTAATAGGATCCACAAGCCGATGGGGAGAAAACAGAAGTTCAGCAAGCAATTTCAGTCAAGTGTAGCTAAGTGCCAACTTCAATTCAAATATTAAGCACCTACTGTGAGTCAGTCTCCAATAAGATTGGAGAAATAAAGTATAAATGTGTTAACTATATCTTATTAATTAATATGCATTGAATAGATATGTGAGAAAAAGGAGAGCTACCCAGGACAATAGGTGACTTGTTGTATAATGTTTGGTGTAGGCAGAAGTGATATTAATACAGACAAAAATTAAATTACTATGAGTTGGAGCCATCTGTGGATATTCATGCAGGAAGGAGAATATCAAGTAGATCTTTAAGAATGGAAGGGACTTAAATAGAAGGAGAAGGTTTTGCACAATAAATGAAATTTTAAAATATAATTATTAAAGTTGATGAATTTTGAGTTCTGGTAGGAAAAAATAAAGTACATGTTATTTGAATTCCTTTGTGATGCAGGGAAATAACTTCTAATTGGTTTGGTGATGCTTGTGATTTCAGGAGTTGATTCCCCTTCTGATTTGTTGCATCGTATAATCGAGGGTATTTACATCAGGTTAGAATTCACAAGGCAAAGATGACTAAATTTCTCCCTGTTCAAAAAAAAAAAAGTTGTTTTCGTTATGGCTTTTAGTGTGTTAGATGATATATTCTTAAAAGTTCTGCTCCAGTATGAGACCCAAGAAATTCTGGCCAACTTCTAAGTTAACCTACATCCAAAGGACCCATTCAGATTTAGGAGCCTGTGAACATGATGATTGAGAATATGCTTTGGATTCAGAATAACCTGGCTTTAAATGTTGACTCTCTCACTTTTTCTGTATTTGGGCAGGTTATTTAATTAATCCAAAACAAGTTGCTTTATCTGCAAAATGTGAATATTCAGATTAAGTTGGATAATCTGTGTATACATAGCATGGTAACTGGGGCATTGTATCAGTGAATGCTAAGCACTGGAGAGGAGCTGATGGTAAGCCAGGAGATGACTGAGAGTTTGGACCTTAATTTTTCAGTGATTTAGTAGGGTCTGAATTTTATAGTTTCCAACTTTTCTACCTTCTTCTAAGTCAGTCTCTCTGTTCATTCCTTATTTCCTAAGATTCCCCAGGCATGACATGGGATCTTAATTTTCATAGACCCATTCAGAGTTGAAGGAGACAACAAAAGTTAAATTGTGAGTGCTGTGTTAAAAATATCTGTGATACAGGAAAAACTTTGTGATACGATAAATGTTTACAATTTTATAGCATGTTACAGTTTGAAGAGCACTATGAAATACACCATTGCATTTGACCCTCTCCAGTAGTTAGTGACTGGGCGATACTCACCTCTTTGTTCAGAGAAGGAGATGGAGCACAGAGTAACTTAACTCATCCTAGCTACCCAGCTAATAAGTAATGAAGCCTAAATTTGAAACCAAATATTCCAACAAGTCCGTACTTCTACAGGTTTTGAGCTTGCAGTTTATTTGGAGGTAAAATACTTACATTACAAAGAAAAATGCAGGCACATGCAAATTAATATACCTCAATGTGATTATTAATACTGGGAAAAGAGTAGAGTGAGAGACTCTACTGAGATAGTGTAATAAAACTACAGCTTTCTAGGAAATTAGAGTATTAGGAGAGTCTGGGTTTTTTCCCCCAAATAAACATGGACATGTGGGTAACTGGACTAAGAGATACCATATCATTTCTGAGTATGTGTCTCCTGAACCAAAGGGGAAAGAGCAGCTTTTTTCAGCACCGGGGACAGCTCAGCAACTCTCTAAAGGGTTGTTCCATATACAGCATGAACAAAGTGCTGTCTGTTTGATAGCATCAGCTCTGCGAAGCCCAGGGGACCTGACCTGACCTTGTAATGTTCACTCAGTGATGAACGTAAATTTAAAATAGCAGTGGAGTTGCATTAAATGCTTATTCAGGAGGTTTCATTAGTGTCAATAAGTATGACACATTTGAAATTATTGATTTTTTTATTTTTCTCAATTTAGAATGAGGAGAGGCTCAATTAATTACTGTGAAGTGCCTTCATACAGCTTTCCTTCCATCTCTGTTAAAGCCCATTTCAATAATTACCACAGTTGAGTTTCATGAGTCTTTTTTTTAGTGTAACCCTTTTTCCCCCCCCCTTTACTCAGTGCTTTTCCCCAAACTCAATTATTCAACATATGGCTGACTCCTCTCTGTAATGATAAGGACCAAATGGAAATCCATAGATGTTAATCCTGGAGCTTTGAAGAAGGGACCTAAGTAGCCTAAAATCTGGCTCATAAATTAGAAGGAGTAGAACACAGATGCTAAACAAGCAGTATCTGCCCTAACTGGCCTTAGACCAAAGAGGTAGTTGTGAGGAACATAAACTGAGGCAATGTGAGTTCTAGGCACCAATTTGGACACGTTCCCTTAGATTTTTTTTTTTCATGTCATGAATCTCTATTTGATTTTTTTTTTTTTTTTTTAGATTTTTTTTCTTTTTTTGAGAGGGGGAGAGAGACCATAGGATGAAGCCGACTCCCTGCTGAGCAGAGAGCTTGACTCAGGGCTCGAGCCCAGGACCCTGGGGTCATGACCTGAGGCAAAGGCAGATGCTTAACTGACTGAACCACCCAGGTGCCCCTCTATTTGATTTTTTTTTAATTTATTTATTTTAGAGAGGGAGAGCATGGGTGGGAAGGGCAGAGGGAGAGCGAGAGAGAATCTCAAGCAGAGGGCAGAGCCTGATGTGGGGCTCCAACTCACAATCCTGAGATCACGATCTGAGCTGAAACCAACAGTCAGATGCTTAACTGACTGTGCCACCCAGGCACCTCTCTATTTGGTTTTTAAGGCTGGGATGAGAGAATGAGACTATGTTCCTAGCTTTTGTAATAGAAATGACTTCACATTCAATAAGCTCTTTGATCTTCAGTAAATTATACTATTACCAGATTTGACAGAATTACATATATCCAATAAAAACCTTGCTTTGTGTAACTTCCTGTGGCATCTGATAAAGAAAAATTTGTGGTTCAGCTGTTTAAAAAAATAAGAAGAGGAAAATGGAATTTGTTCAGAGAGAGCTTGGAGTTTGTGCCTAGATTCACTTCACATGTGCACCAACCCCCAGAGATCCAGGAAAGAAGTAGATTCCCAGCACTAACCTTTCAGATAGTACTTCCTTACTTATAAGCAAGGACCATTTCAGCATAAGCTTGAATGAGTCTTTTCTAACTTTGATTTCTAAAATTAACCTGAAATGAGGCAATAGGGACTTTCGTTCTGCTGGGCTTTACAGTCACTATCCTAGGTTATAGGTAGGCTGTGGATGCTATTATTATTTCATGTTATTAGGAGGAAAATTCAGGAGAATGAGGAGAAAGATCATCTCATCCTTCTGCTTGAGAAGAATGTGTTTTAGGTTTGGCTAATTAAATCACTTTTCAGGATTTTTAGCTTTCAAGTGGATTAGGCACCATAACATTAGAAATGAAGTTTCTACATCATTCTAAAGTTAATCCTGGAAATTAAATTATTTTAAGGTCCTCTTTCCCTCTTGATGCACATTTTGCTCTTCATGTGACATGTCCTGTAAGTTAACTCTCTGGCAACAGAGCAAATCCACTATAAGAAGTGACCTGCTGACTGTCAGATAACATCTCCAAATTGAAACCAGAACAGGGAATTGAGCTCCAAGTTGCAGAAGAAGCATGTGTGACCTCTTGGTTCAAATGGAGGGAGTGTCTCCAAACAGTTTCCTTTGCCAAAAGACTCCTTTCCTTGGATATAAATAAAAACAAGAGTACTTTGTTCTGAAAGACGTAAGAATGATGATTAGTGTAGGTTTACTTCTTCCTATGAGTTCTTATTTTGGGGACTGTATTGCTTTTAGTTACAAGGATCTTCTATCAGTCTAGGTTGTAAATGCATGGAAGGCTCTTTCTCGGTGTTTTACTGGTGATAAAAGAAGCTTCTGTATTTATCCACTTAGCATATGTTTACTGAATACCTACTATGTACCAGGCAGTGTTCTAGTTGCTAAAGATAAAGTGGTGAACAAGATCAACATGGTTTTTTCCTGTTACCATGGGGAGTAGGATCCAAAAATCAAATAAGAATTTTATATGGTGATAAATGGCAGAAAGATATTAGAGCAAGTTAATGATATAACAGAGACTATGGGCAGTGGAGAACCAACATTAGATAGACAGAAAAGTCTTAACACTAAGACCTAAATAACAAAATGGAACCAAGATGGGTAAAATCTAGGGAATGAGGACTCTCTGAAAGGAAACAGCAAATGCAAAGATCCTAAGGCAGTAATGAGCTTGGAGAGTATGAGGAACAGAAGGCCAGTGCAATTTGAGCCTAATGAAAAAAGACGGAGTAACAGGAGAGGTAGACAGGATCCAGACTATGTAGCGGTTTAGAGGCCATGACAAGGAGAATGATTTTATTCTGACGGCAGTGTGAAGTTATTAGCGGGTTTGGAAGCAAGGGAATGACATAATCTGATTTATGTTTTCCAAAAGATCTCTTTTTCAAATTTGTGTTTTCATTTGCAAGGCTCTACTCTAATTTGGGGAGCCAGTTCTTGTTCTGGATCTTACTGATTGGTTATTTTGGTAATTAATTTTCTTGTAAAATAAAGATGTTTTAAAAATTACCCAGCATAGTGGAAATGTCTAGACAGAGATGTCATTTTTAGGTGGGCTCATTTTCTAAAATGTGAGCCAATGTTATACCTATAATACAACGTTTCAAGGCTGAGTTCTAGTCTCACCTGGGCAACTGGCTTTATGTCCTGGGTAAAATTACTTATGTTCTCAATCTGTATTTCCCCATGAGTGAAATGGGGATATTAGTACTTCCTTTGCTTGCCTTCCACCTAAAGGTTGGGAAGCTCTGGTGTGACGGTGTACATGCTTTTTACAAAGTTGAAGGGGCTGAAAGCTAAATCTATTCATGCAGTTAAACATTTGTTGAGTACAGGACACAAGGCATCTAAATAGTTTTAATAATAATGGTTGCCATTTTATTAAGTTTTAACTAGGTGCTAGATACTGTGGACTTTTTCATTGACTTCTGATTGCAACCCTATCAAGTTAGTAATGGGATTATCTCTATTTTTATTTTATTATTGAAGTATAGTTGACATACAAGGTATTATTAGTTTTAGGTAAAAAAACATAGTGATTTGATAGTTCTGCAATTACTCAATGCTCATCATGATAAGTGTAGTCATGGATTATTTCTATTTTTGAAATGAGAGGATGAGGGCTCAGAGAATTTACTTTCCCAAGCTAGTAAGAGATGGCTGGGATTTTAGCCCATATCTTTTTGCCTCCAAAGCCCATGCTCTACTGCTAAGTTTTGCAGCCCTTTAGGATTTCATTGCCCAGCAAGGAGGGCAAGCTAACAAACCTTGTTGGTACATTGGGATATGCATGTACAGAGTGGTCTGACTACATGGAGAAGGAAGGAGGACAAGTTCAGGTGGTTTCATAGAGGCAGAGATGCTTTGAACTTGATCTGGCTTCAAGGGACATGATCAGGTGCTGTGATAGTGAAGGACAGTCATCTTAGGAGAAAACAGTATCCTAAGCAGAGATTGGGAAATGTAAGAGAGGGGTATGGAATGGGCGAATGGCTGGCAAGTTAGTGTGACTGGAGGGTGTGTGCTCTTGTATTTCTGTGTACGTGGTGTTATCTGTGGAGATATCTATCTATCTATCTATCTATCTATCTATATATATATATATATATATATACTTTTGGTGTTGGGAAGAGGGGAGAGAGACAGAGGGAGAGTGAGTGTATGTGTGTATTTTGGGGTCTTTTCCTGTCTTTGGATTTTTATGGTGTGTGGAGAAGTTGTGTGGTATGTGACATGGTGAGAAGGCAGGATGTGACTGGAATATGACACTGTCAAAGAGATGAAGTGACAGGAGGGAGGTCTGGTGGGAGGCTAGTTTACTAATCCAGGTAAGAGACAGTGTGTGGCCGGAATGAAGGCCGCTTAGAAGGTATATACTGAAAGGAGGAGACGTACGGTATGTTATTTTAGAAATAAGGTCTGTAGTGCTTCTGTCTACATCCAGGTGCAGCTGAGAGAGGTGTGCAGAGTGAATCCTGGGTCTCTAGCTTGGCAATGGTGTGCATGCAATCCTAGGAACTTAAGTAATAGAAGTGGGAGCAGAGGCAGATTTGGAGAGTGGAAGAGGTGGAGGTAAATTTGGGACTAAATGAGTCTGAGCAGCCTGACATCCACAGGGAGATGCCAGCGTTGAGGGTGGATACAGAAATAAGATCTGGAGCTCAGAGAAGGTATAACCTAGAGGAAGAGTAATGGGGAGGAAAGGTTACCACACAACTGGCCTTTCCCATCTAATATTGCAGTGGTATACTTTTGTGATCACACTGCTCTCTTATACAGCATCTAAAACTCCCACTGAATGAAGGAGGTTTTCTGAAGGAGTATGTGTGCCTCTAAGAAAACAGGCCAAGTCTCACTAATCCACAAATGAGCATCCATGGCAGTTGCTTTTATTCTTAAACTGACTGTTTGATTCTACCTAGCATATTTTTAAGGATATATCTCCATAATTTCTCACAGCAAATTCATTTTTGTATATATATATCAAAGAAAAATAGAAAGGTAAATCTTATAGGTAAGAGTTACATGTGTTCTAAAGCTATTTTTAAATAGTACATTTTCTGGAATAGTCTTTATCTCCCTCTTTATTGATTGTGACAGTAATGAATTGATGCCTTTGGAATCAGCACATTCAAAGGCAGGTGCCATGTCGCTTTCCATTCTGGTTCTACTATGGTTATGTCCCTGGCTACACCCATCCCACCTGAGTGTTTTATTTACTTCAGATTTATTTCTTTAGACTCTATCCATCCTCATGTTTTTAATCATTTGCAAAGAATATTAAGGAGAACTCGCCATGTAACCCAATGAGAAATTGTTTGTGGAGGTAAAATGTCTTCATCTGACAAAGCAGAAGAAGCAGGAGAGCAAGAGCCTGATGGTGAAAGTGATGAATCAGCTCTGATTTACAGATTTCTTGGCCCAAAATAGTTCATTTTCGAAATATATTATTCACAGCAAGGCCTGAGCAAGAGGAAGAATTAGAGCTGATTTACAGCTGGAGATTTTGTGCAGGAGAAGAAAGCCTACAGTGATTTGTAGGCACAACTGACCTTGGTAGGAGTGTTTGATTTTCAAATGAGGAGAAGGCCATCTGTTGGTTCTTGAGGGTAGGGGGAATGAGGCAGGATAATTGCTCTTTATAGCAGGCTGCACTTGATTCCTATTCAGAAACTTTTGAGGCCTGGTCTGAATTCATCTTCAGATATTATTCCTATATACAGGGAAGTCAAAACTCAGAGATTATATACTTGGCTCAAGGTCACCCAAGGAATGAGAACCAAAGATGGACTAAAACTCACATCTCCTGACTGCCATGTCAGCGTCCTTTCCATTGACTACCTCTTGAACAGTGTTAGATTCCTGCCATTACTTGTTCTATGATCGTGGCCAGTAACTTAGTCTATCTGACTCTCAGATTTCTCATATGTGAAATAAAAATAATGAACAAACTTTACTGGGTCACTGAGAAAATCAAATAACCTAAGATGCCTGGAGGACAGTATGTGCACATGGTAGGACTCAAAATATGTGTTTCCCTTGAAACAATGGGGCGGATACTGGTGATGGTTCTCTGAGATATTTTCAATACAAGGTTAGTGGTTTGTAAATCTAAGGAATCTCTCTATGTGAAATGAGGTGAGTAGAAAATATCCATCAACCAAGAGAAGGGAGAGGAGATGGAGTTGGAGGCTTTGCAAAAATCCCCATGATTTTTCCATACCTAATTGTTTTTGTTTTGTTTTTTTAAGCACAGATGGATATCCTTGGATTTCAATTTGTTTATTCAGCTGATATTATTTAGACATCACATGTGCCATACATAAGCATGCCAGATGCTAGGGATATATAGCAGCTAAATAAGAAACTTCATTCCCTGACCTCATGGAGTTTAAAATCTAGTGAGAAAGAAAAGTCTTAAATAATCATAGAAGGAGTATCTATTCCAAGTCCAAAGGCTCCTTTCTAACAGAGTCATCATAAACTGTGCTGGGATCACCTAACATAGTCTTGTGGGATCAGGAAAGACTTGCCTGAGGAAGTGACCTTTAGGCTAAGGCTTGGGAGTAGAAGAGCTACGCCAGGTAGAGGGAACAGCATAAAGCAAGGCCATGAGGTGGAAAGACCTGAATTCAGAGAAAAGTTTATGAGACTGAGCAGCATGAACCGGTGGGAGGATGGCATCTAATGAGGCCATGAGAGAAGTGGGGGCTGGATCAGGCAGGACTTACCTAAGATCAAAAAATAGCTATAAGCATTGTGTACACTGCTCAGATTTGATGATAGCACAGCCACCCAAGGGGGCATATACACAACACCTTTGCTCTGTCTGGGAGCCCCCCAGTCTTGTAGCATCTCACCTTTCCTCCAGGGAATCGTCTCCTAGCTTGGGGGCTGTGGGGAAAGATTTAAGTAGTAATAAATCTGAGTTACTAGCAAAGGAGATAAACTAAGTTCCTTCATAGTCAAATATGCTGACAGGAATCCACTAACAAGGCTCTGCCCGTTCACATGGTAAGCTGGCTGCTGGTGGATTAGATGTTTTTAATATTTTCTGGCAGGCAGAGGGTACAGGTAGGGTCCTACTGATTTTTTTCCACATTCCTTCACTCTCTTTGCTTTTGTATGTTTATTTGTAGATTCATGTATTCATGCATTCAACAAACATTCATAAATTGACTTGTAATCTAGTTGGAAACGTAGGGTATATTCAATAAGTTATAATACAAGAGTGAAAGAGGTGAGTGCCCCAAAGAGAAGAAATGGAGTAGAGGTTTCAGGGGAAGAGAGGATCACTTCATCAAGGAGGGAAGAGGGTGGGCAGTGATCGAGAAGGGTTTTTTGGACAAGGCAGCATTTGATGTGAACCTCAGAGGATGCAGGAATAAATAAGCGGATGTAAAAAGTGCAGGTCCGTGAAAGAGAACAATAGGAGTACAGGCACAGAGAAAGTTTAGGATGAATGGAATAAACAGTCTGGTTGAATTTTAACCTGTGTGAAGGTAAGTTCTTAGAATATGCGGGGGTGGGGGGTCAAGTATGAGAAGATACAGAGGCTCCTACGGGGAACTGCTGGATTTCAACTGGGAGTTTCTCAGCTGGGAAGTGATGTGACTGGCAGGTGAGCAATTGAGGGAGCACTGTGGAGGAGACAAGATGGATGGCACCAGAGCACCAAGCTCAAGGCATTGGGCACATTGGCCTTCTGTCAGAATCCACTGGGCCCAGACCCTGCCCGTCATTAGTATAGCCTGGAGTATTAGTATAGTCCTGAGGCCCACTCCAGCCCTACTGTGTGAGAATCGCTGGGGAACGTATCTTGGGCAGCTGTTATTTTTTTAAGCGCCCTAGATGATCCCAATGAAGCCTAGCATTTGGGAAGGACTCTTGTCTTCCATTCCACACACAGGCCTCGCAGAAATTATGTCCGGTCAAGTCGCTGAAGAACCAGCAAAACTGTAACTTGCTCTGCCTCTCATGGGTATGAACTGGGCTGCTTCAGATGGTGTTTTTGGAAGTTACAGTGATGAATTGATGCTTTTAAAATTGATATCAAAATAAAACTATTATTATGAAATGGCTGGTGGAAACATTTGACTGTTGATGAAAGAGATAAAACCAAGCCTAGCAGAGAGGTGCACAGAGAGCCTTCTGTATAGGCCACGTTGTAAACAGTGAGCACCTTGGGAAGTAAGTTTGGGGATGGGGGCATATTTTTATTTTACACATCTTAATATGTTTAAAACATTTTTTACAGTAAGCAAATATTACTCTGGTGCTTACAAACCCTAGAGACCGTTAAGCAGCAGCAAAAGACCTTTCCAAATTGTATTCTGTGATCCAGTTAAAAAGAGGAAAGAAAGCCCTCTGTCCTCAGTTTTGTTGATGAGGCTATCCTGAGAGCACCTGTCAGAGGCTGTCCAGGTCAGATGGTGAAATAAAAAATGTCTTTGGCTTTCTGGTTGATGACATTGGGAATGTTTACCTTGAGAAAGAGGACATTTGTATAGTAAGTACCTTAAACGTCATTCTGATTGAGTTTTAGGATTACTCACAGCTGGGAGGAGGAGTCAGAATGAAAGATCTTAACAGTCTAGATTGATGGGCCCAACCTAATAATAACATGAATTGTATGGGGATCAATGCCAATATCTTCCCTGAAGTCTCACAGAGCCACCTGCACGCACACAGGGAGGGGAGTAGCCCTTAAGAACAGCTCATCAAAACAAGCCTCTAGGGTCGTAGTTAACATTAAGAGTGAGTCAAAAGAATGATGTGGCTTCCAAGAAAAGGGATATAATGTTTGGCTGCATTAACAGAAATCTAGTGTCTGGTTTGATTCTTAACCAGTGGTATGCATCAAAATCACCTGAGAGTCTTTTTCCAAATATGCTCAGCAATCCCCCCTCCCCCCCCATCTGACAATTCCAAGCTGGAGGAGGTGGGGTAGGGACTAAACACAGGGATTTTAGAAACTTTCCCCTCATTGAGGACTCATTTTTAAAACTTGACCTGGATCAAAGGAGGGGCCATCTCAGACTCTTTCATGTTAAATTATCTGCAATCTGAAGTTTTAAATTTCTGAAAACCACATTTAAAAAAATAATTTGTTTTTATTTCTGATTATAGAAGTAATTTTTGGACAATATTTTCATTCCAATTTGCCATCTTATGCAGATTAGTTTTAAATAGTATAAATAAAAATAGCATCATGATGTATACAACGTTTTGTAATGTGACTTATTCTAATATGAACTTAGGTCTGTGCTCTTCAGCATGATTTTTAATAGATGCATAAGCCATCTATGTTAGGAAATGTATCAAAAATTACCAGTTTCCTATTGTATATTGGATCTTTGCCAAAATTTCCCACTATTGTTAATAACACGTACATACTTGTGGTACTCCACTTCGAAGAGGAAACAGTGGAATGGACAGAATGGTGGGAGTTTCCTAATCTTGACATAAGGAGCAGCTGAAAGAACTTTAATCCGGTGAAGATTTAGTGGGGTTAGAGGGGGTGGTAAATATCTTTAAATATTTGCAGGAAAATCAAACAGAAAAGGAATTCAATTTGTTTTGCCAGCCTCAAAGGGACAATTGGGTAAAAACTGCAAGGAAGTAGCTTTCAGGGGAAGGTAATAAATTTTCAAATAATTAAGTTTTGAAGGTCTTGCCTGCCCATCCTTGGGGATGCTGGAAGTTAGCAATATAAAAGGAAGTAATTGACGACATTCAAATTTGTAACTGAGGTGATGAAGGGGGAGGGAATGTAAAATGGAGTCACAAACTCCAGTGGCCCAAGCAGCAACTCAGCTGTAAATGGGTTTGTTCTGCTAATGAACTCTTCTAAAAACAATTAGAATTCAAATGCCTCGAGGTAGCACATTCACTCCCCAATTAGCCACAACCCACACCCCTCCTTATTTATGTTATGTGCCTGCGCTCCTGAGGGCATTTGAGATCACCACTCTTAGTAGTTGATATTTAAATCCTTTGCCGGTGTGAATTTCTTTCAGATGTTTATTGAGCACCTTTGTGTGCTGAGTGTTGTGAGAGATGCTCTAGATGACGGTGAACTTGACTGCATCTCTGCCCACAAGAAGTCTGCAGTGAGAGCGTGCAGGAGGGTAGTGGTGTTCCCTGACTTGATTGGAGGAGGAATACAGGGTTTCAACTCCAGAAGGTCTAATTAGGACTAGTTGTTGCTACTAACAGCGAGGTATGCGTTGACTACTGAGAAGAGCTTTCATAACCAAGCTCTCAAGGGATAGGGACCTTCCTGGAGGCACTGCCCTTCCCTCTGCACCCCCAGCAGACTAGTGCAGGCAGAGCCAGATGGCACATTGGCTGGGGGTGCTCTGGAGGAGATGCTGGCTCTTCAGGAGAAATAGTATAAATGGATCGTCCTTGGATTCCATGTAGAGAAGAACATACAAAGGAAGCAAGCAGCATTTGGGAAACTTGGTAAATTAGAAAGCTAAGATCATCAAAAACAAAGGGGGAGAGGGCCAGAGGAATGTCAAGTTCTTTTTAGCTGTCTCCTGTTGGTATATATTTCAAAAGGGGGATGTTTTACCTCCATTTTGTTGCCCATAATCTTTTAAAAGAAAGTATTTATTGAATACATCTTTAATATTAGACACTGTGCTAAGTGCTTTTTGTTCCTTCATCCTCCTAATGCTCTCCATTTTGTAGATGAGGAGCCAGAGGTTCAGAGAGTCCTTGCTTAGCAAGTGCTGGAGCCCAGGGCTTTAACCACCACAATCTGCTGTCCTCTTCCTGCCTTCTCCTGGTTGTGATGTTCTCTCCACTTCTGTCCCATCTAAACTCCTGAGATCTTGCCAAGACTCTTCCCAAATGCTCTCTCCATTTCTCTCCTCACTTAATCCTGGATTCTGCTCTTCTTGCCATCTGTCAAGGCACCCTTTGTCCCACCATTTATTCTTGCTGCTCCTTAAGCAAGGCCCCTTGTCTTTTGATTAGTCACTATTTGGGAGCCAAATATGTTCAGGCCACAGATTTTCTAATAACCAGAGTAGCAACAGAGCAGAGCGTGGAAAATGGAAGGTTTTGATTTGGAATTAGGAAGTGGAGTTTTAGAAGGAAGTGCTTTGCTGATGCTAAGAAGTTCAAAAAATTGGGGCGCCTGGGTGGCTCAGTCGAGCATCTGCCTTCAGCTTAGGTCATGATCCCAGTACCCTGGGATCAAGCCCCAGGACAGGCTCCCTGCTCAGAGGGGAGTCTGCTTCTTCCTCTCCCTCTGCCCCTCCTCCTGCTTGTTCTCACATGTACTTGCTCTCTCAAATAAATAAAATATTTTTTAAAAGTTTAAAAAAATTGTCTTCCCATGTGGCCTATTTCAACTCACTAAGGATTCGGGCAGCTGCTAGCACTCATTTGGATTTGTCCCCACTGAACACACTAATGTCAAGTGAGAGCCATGCTTAAAAGAGCATCTTGTTTCGGGAATGACATACTCCTAGGTACAAAGCTACAGAAACTAGTCTTGAAGTTGCTTCTGAGGTTGAGTATGACATAATATTCATCCTCAGTGACATTTTCAAAAATGTATTCACAAATAATTTAACACCAAAATTCTTTTAAAGATTTTATTTGTTTTAGAGATAGAGCAAGGAGCATGAGTAGAGGTAGGAACAGAGGGAGAGGGACAAGCAGAGTCCACACTGAGCATGAGCCCGATGAGGGGCTTGCTCTCATGACCCTGAGATCACGATCTGAGCCAAAATGAAGAGTCAGACGGATACTCAACCGACTGAGCCACCCAAGTGCCCCTAACCCCAAAATTCATGATGTAGAGTTTGAGTTGGTATGTGGGCTCTGTGTGTGTGTGTAAAGGGAGGGTTTTGTTGTTGTTGTTGTTTTTAGAATAATAAGGTTAAGATGCTTCCTATACATGAGACACTGTTCCAGCTCTATACTATTTGTTAAACATATACACCAACACACACAGCCATATACTAGAGTTGATTTAATGCTCAGAAGAGCCCCATGAAATTAGTGCTATTATCCTCATTAGTTCAATTCAGAGAAGATGACTAACCCAAACATAAATAGCTAAATATTAGAACCAAGTCTCCTTAGGTCTGCTGGACTGCAGAATCTTTAGCTCTGGGACATGCTAACAGAGAATGATGTTATGTTAATGAGCTAACAAATGGGCACCATCCATATATATATATATAGTTTTTATACCTTTCATGCCCCTTCATGTATATTTGGATGTTTTTGTTCACCCCATGAGGTCAGAGAGCCAGGTTTTGATTTTCTTTGTTTGGAGCGATGAGAACACTAATGTCCAGAGAGGTAATGAGACCCTCTACACATCACAGAACTAACTAGTTATAAAAGCCTAAACTTAACCCAGATCTCCTAAGTCCCAGTTCCCCTCAGCATGCTGATGGGAACACTAATCCAGACTCCTGATTCCTTGGGTGACTCATCAAATTGGATGAGTCTTCCTCTCAACTTCACTAGTGACTAGGAATTCATTTAGTAAATGTTCACTGAATTACCACTGAATAGTTTCAGGAATTGTGCCAGGCCTTAGCAGGACAATGATGGACCTAGTGGGTATGTCCTGCATTCATAGAGCTTACAGTCTAGTGGGGAAATCAAACAGATCACTCACTGCTGTAAAGTTTGCTGTCCGTTAAGGGAACAAGGGCTGGAGAACGGAAGTCACGTCTAAGATTTGGGGGAGTGTTAGCTAGGTGGAGGTAGAGGTAGGGGACAGAGGTTTCCATACAGAAGGAATATTTTGAGCAAAGAATTGAGCCAAGGACAACACTTAATATAGACCAACACAGAGATAGGAGCTGTGAGGATTTGAAGCCAGCAACTGAGAAATGTTGGGGGGAAGAAATGAAGTCAAAGGGAAAGGTGCAAGTGAGGTTTGCAGACCAGCCAAATGTTCAAAAACTGGCTTCAGTGTTCATGAGCTGTGTGATGTTGGGCAAGTTCCTTGATCTCTCTGAGTTTTCCCACTTGTGAAGGGAGATGTTAACATAAACTTTTGCAAGGTTAATCATCAGGCTTGCAAATAATAAATACAAAGCATCCAACACAGTGCTGGTAAAAGGTACCACTGCCCACCAGCTGCTCACACCTAAACTTGGGAGTCATCTTCCAGACTTTTCCCATGCCACACAATAGGATGGCTATTAGGTCCTTTCCGCACTCCCCCAAAATACCTTGCAAATTCTACCATTTCTCTCTGTCCCCAGACTATAGAATGGTGTAAGTCCAAACCGCCTTCCTCTCCCACCTGGACTGGAACACTTAGTGTTCTTGTCGCTCCAAACAAAATCAAAACCTGGCCCTTACCCAGTCTCTGTCCTCCTGCTCTCTGCCCCACCCCTGACCCCCAAACTATTCTTCACACCTCAGCTACAATGATCTTTTTAAAACCAAAAACACATGTCATCCTGCTGCTTCACATCTTCTGGTTACTTCCCCTTGTTCTTAGTAGAAAATCTAAACTCCTTGCTTATTAGGCTGACCCTGCAGTATCTGGCCCCCGTCCACCTCATGGCCTCAACTCCCCGTCCTTGGTCACAAGCTCTGCCCACACTGGCTACCTGCTTCATCCTTCAGGTTTTAGCTGATAGGCCACCTTCTCTGAGAGGGTCTTCTCGGACCACTTTGTCTAAATAAAATCTCCCCTGTTAATTTCTACCATAGCACTTTCTTTACTTCCCAGCCATGATTAAAATTTGTCTTATACATTTATTTGGGTACTTACTAGATTGTCTCACCCTTCACTAAGTTGAGAATTCTGTGAGAGTCTGAACTCTTCTGTTAGGGGCCTGATGGATCATAGAATGTGTCTGGCACAAAATAGGCACATGGTAAACATTTGCTAAATTACTAGAGAAATGAAAGCAGGGATCTCAATAAATAATAGCTATTCTTGTTTATGAATATCTGTCAGAGAAACTGTTCTGGTTGTGAGCATTTGATAAGGGTTTCTGTCCCCATATTTTGCCTCAATTTCCAAAATAGATAGAGTGACAGCCCAGTACAAGGCTTTGTGTGTGGTAGAGAAAGGGAAGGTCATTCTGTGTCAGTAGGATCACTGGAGAGAACTGACCACAAAAGCCCCTGACATTGGATCCATATAAGACACAATTTCTGGGCAAATCCTTGGTATATTTTTCTCTGAGACTCAGGGACCCAGGGACATCCATCACTGGAGAAGTAGGTGCTCATACATACTCTTGTGTTAGCAGCTGGCATTTCTGCCTCGAGGATTTTACACTTACAAGGTAATAATAAAAGTGGTATTAGAAACGTGCAGATGGTCTGTCCAATAGAGAGAAATGTTGATTGCAAATTCCAGCATGGAAGTGGGATGGACTAGAAGTGTTACTGGGTAATTTAAGGCCCCATAGCGGATGTCTCTGGAGATACCTAGGCCAGTCAGGTCTATTTTATTTCAGGGAGGAAATAAAACTCTGCCTGATTGGACTCTCTTCCCCCTGATAGAAATGAGTAGCTGTCACAATGAATCCTAAAGGCCAAGGCTGCAAGGCTGGCAATGTACACCAAAGCCTCACTTCTCCTTTGTGGATGTGGTCTTGGAACTTGAAATCAGGGTCAAATTTTAGGGCTCTCATCTTGTTGGATATACAAGGTCTTTCAGTTCTTCCCCAGAGAGCTTTGTACCCCTTAGGGGAGGCGTGCTGAGATGACTTTTCTGAGTGTGCATTTAAGAGTGTACAGCCCCACGAAGTAGTAAAATAAGGGACAAGGCCAATGATAGCGCAATAATTTTCAGCCATTTGATTTTCTAAAACAATGCTATCCAATAAAACTGGCTGTGATGGAGCGCCTGGGTGGCTTAGTCGTTAAGCGTCTGCCTTCAGCTCAGGTCATGGTCCCAGGGTCCTGGGATTGAGCCCCGCATCGGGCTCCCTGCTCAGCGGGAAGTCTGCTTCTCCCTCTCCCACTCCCCCTGCTTGTGTTCCCTCTCTCTCTCTCTCTGTCAAATAAATAAATGAAATCTTTAAAAAAAAAACTGGCTGTGATGATTGAAATATTCTCTATCTGTATTGTCCAACATGGTAGCCACTAAGCACATGTGACTACTAAGCACTTTTTTTTTTTAAAGATTTATTTCTTGGGACGCCTGGGTGGCTCAGTCATTAAGAGTCTGCCTTGGGCTCAGGTCGTGATCCCAGGGTCCTGGGATCGAGCCCCGCATCGGGCTCCCTGCTCAGCTGGAAGCCTACTTCTCCCTCTCCCACTCTCCCTGCTTGTGTTCTTTCTGTCACTATCTCTCTCTCTCTCTCTATCAAATAAATAAATAAAATCTTTAAAAAAAAATATTTATTTCTTCATTAGAGAGTAAAAGCATGTGTGAGAGCAGGTGGAGGGGGCAGAGGGAGAGGGAGAATCTCAAGCAGACTCCCCACTGAGCACAGAGCCCAACACATGGCTCAGTCTCATGACCCCAAGATCATGACTTGAGTCGAAATCAAGAGTCAAATGGGGGCGCCTAGGTGGCTCAGTTGGTTGGGAGACTGCCTTCGGCTCAGGTCATGATCCTGGAGTCCCTGGATCGAGTCCCGCATCGGGCTCCCTGCTCGGCGGGGAGTCTGCTTCTCCCTCTGACCCTCCCCCCTCTCATGTGCTCTCTCTCATTCTCTCTCTCTCAAATAAATAAATAAAATCTTTAAAAAAAAAAAAAAAAAAAAAGAGTCAAATGCTCAACTGACTGAGCCGCTCAGGTGTCCCGACTACTAAGCACTTGAAATATTCCTAGTGCAATGAGGAACTGAATTTTTAGTTTAAATTTGAATAGCCATATGTGGCTCTTGGTTACCACATTAGATGGCACAGCTGTAAAATACTGTATGATTGGAGGAAGAGTATCAAGAATGGTGTGCAAGATACAGGGGTAGAATGGGAATACTTAGGAGAAGGTGCCTTGGGAGTTTTAACCAAGTAGTTGGGGAGGGCATGTCCCATAGTGGTTACACGTGCATACTCTGGTGTGAGATGTGGGTTCAAATCTCAGTTCAGCCAAATTCCTGCTGTGTGATCTTGGGCAAGTTACTTCTCCAAGATTCACATTTCTTATCAGTAGAATGAAGATAAAAATAGGACCTACTTCCTAGGGCTGCCTTATGTTTTAAATAACATACTTTACAAATACTGTATGAACATCTTTAATACTATAGGACTCAGCAAATTTGGTATAGTATCTTTTAATATGACACACATCTGGATAGCAGTGTTGATGAGCTTTGTGATCAGAGAGGTAGAGGATCAACAGAGAGAGCTGACCAGACTCCTTTTGATGAAGCAGAAGTGAATTTATAAACAACAAACACTAGCATGCCTCCTCAGCTACAAATAGCAAGTTTTGCGGTCTCATGAAATGGATGTTCTGTGAAACTGCACAGCTCTGGACCATTTATGATGGAGTGATAGAATGATAAAGCTGGAAGGGATTTGAAGACCAGTGATCCCCAAGCTTTTGTGTGCAAACAGCTCACTGGGTGTCTTGTGAAATGCAGGTCCTGATGCTGTGGATCTGGGTGGCTGGCGCTTGAGTCGCCGCATCCCTCCAGGCCCCTAGGGCCTCGCTGGCCAAGGGTCCACACACAGGATGTCGAGGTTGTCGAGCACCTGGAGTCTAGGGCAGAAGACCAATACCCTTTCTTTCTGAAGAGAACTTGGAGACCCAGAGGGGGAGGCTTCGGGTCATGGGACCACTGGAAGTAGAACCAAGGCTGAAACGAGCATCCCGTGCTTCCTGCGCCAGTGTCTCATGACCTTGTGCACTTGCCCGGGCGGCTGCCGTCTCTCGCATTATTACGTGGCACTGAGCACTTCGTAAAACGTCCTCTTCCATTTGCCAGCCAGGGATGACAAAGGGGGAAGAGAACTCCTCTTGCCCACACTATTCCTGTAAGCAACTGCTCATGAAGCCGGAGCTAACACTCAGATGTGCTGATTCTGATCTCCTGGTTCCTTCCATGAAATTCCAGGGCACCTGTGTCCCTCCCTCCCTTCTCCATCTTGAGGAAGCTCCAGGCCAGGTATGTCTTTGCAGGGATTTAGGGGCCAGTCTGCATTTAGGATCCCGCTCAGCAAAAAAAAAAAAAAAAAAAGCAAGTGAAAAGAGTCCCGTGTCTCTTCTTTCTCTTTTCTATGTCACAAACACAGGATTCTAGAGCATTTATTACAAACTGAGCAGTAGCAGTGTGCTTAAGACCTGTGCATAAGCCATTTCCTGGAGTGCTATGTTTTATTCCTAGAGAGCCTGAAAATGAGTGGCAGCCCCAACTGGGGAAGGTGGAAATAGCAAACTCTCAGAGAAGAGGAAAAGTTTCCTTGGTAGACATGAACTGCGTGGTTTCTTAAAACAACTTGATGAGGACGGATTAAAATTTAGGACAGTTAACGGTCCCTGTTACCGGCTCTGGGTGACCCTTGATAAAGGGCTGTGTGTGCACACGTACGTACACATATGTGGGAGTGTGTACGTGTGCACATGTGTAACCCAGGCGCACACCTGTATTTACCTTCTTTCTTTCCCATATGTTCAGTGGTCCACTCAGTTCATATTATCATTTCTCTCCTTTACTGAACGCTTTGTCAAGACCAGTGAAATGACAGCTGCAAACCTCCCAGAGAATTGAGAAAGAGTTGGCTTCTCCGCCCACCCTCCCCCTTGTTATCTCTTTATCTGCTTCAGTGGCCACCATTAGGGTCAGGCAAGTTTTCTGGGTCTTTGCCCTCATGTGATTGGGATCCTAAGAGATAAATGTCAAGAAGTAGGAATTCAGGATGCGTCGAGTTGCTGAAAATTAAATGAATTTGTGGCCTCCGACGATCAGGTCTAGGTCACAGATGAGCTGCTCATTTTGGGGTCCCAGCGTAGAGGAGCTGGCAAACACAGCTTTTCCCTGGAGCTGCATCTGTATGTATAATCTGTTTGTTGGTATGCTTCGTGAGCCAGTAAGGTAGGCTTTAAATGAAAAACCACTTTCCAGGACGCCTGGGTGGCTCAGTTGGTTAAGCGACTGCCTTCGGCTCAGGTCATGATCCTGGAGTCCTGGGATCGAGTCCAGCGTCAGGCTCCCTGCTCGGCAGGGAGTCTGCTTCTCCCTCTGATTCTCCCCCCTCTCATGCTCTCTCTCTCTGTATCATTCTCTCTCTCAAATAAATATCTTTAAATAAAATTTAAAAAAAAAAAACACTTTCCAACCACTGCATTTTTCTCCTGAGGTATAGTTTGTACTCTAGGCATATATGGCTTACCGAGTTCCACAGCTGTCACTGAGTTCCTTCCACAGGTTAATAGCAATACAGCACTGACTGAGTCGGAGGGCTCTGGCTAGTACAAAAATTTCATCTTCTGCCCAAATAGCTTCTTAAGTAAATGGAGAAGATCTTTCTGCTTTGAATTTGCAAAACCATTGATTTTTGCTGCAATTAGAGAAAGAAAAGCTACAACAGGCAAGATTTTTTCCCCCACTTTCAAACACAGCATTTAAGGATCCCAGCTGTTTTATTGGGCTTCTCCAGTTCCAAGAGTAGGGGGGCAAGCGTTCCTTGAGTCAGCACGCCGTCATTGCTGGGTAAAGAAAAGAGTCCGTCTGTGGTCTCTGGGAAGGTGTGCAGATGACTCTGCTCACATGACTTGGGGTCCCCAAATGTTTCCCAGTCTTCAACCTTCCATGTCAGAAGAGCCATAGATATTTCTGAATGCAGTTTGACCTGCATTCTATTGACCTAATCATTTGGCTAATCGCTGCCTGCAATTAAATCCTTCTCAATGCAATAAAGTTAATCTCTTCTCGGCACATAAAATCTGACCCCCACAGCTTGCGAGAGAATTGCTCTTGTTTATGCTATCATCTTGGGATCCAACAGCCTTTTATCTGAGGGCCAAAGCAACTCTTGGAGCTTGAGAGGTCGCACCCTCCTGGAATGAGAGTGTTACAATGCTTTGCTTCCCTCCCAAATGCAAAGCCCCCACCAGGTTGCCTTGTCTCTATTCAGGCTCATTTCTTCTCTGTTGCCCAGCACAGAGTGTGAACCACTGAACATGACGCTTTTCTTCAAGCACGTTGCTTTGGTTTGTTGTCAAGGTCATTAGCACACTTGACAATTATTCAGTCAGTCCCTTTTTGTTCCAACTTGAAGAGATTAGTGTCCGGTTCATCAATAATCTCAAAAGGTCCACAGGCTCAGCCATATTTGCAGCTCAGACTGAGGCGCTTCTCATTGCTCCTGAGCAGAAACAACATTCAAAGACTCATTCATTCACTTGGCAAATACTTACTGGCAAGTCGAGGTGTTTCCAGTGGAACTGAGAAGGTAGTTGGTTGAAAAGGCAGTGGGTCAAGAGTTAAAGGAGAAGGCAGGCACCAGAACCATGAACTCCATGCCCAGATGGGCCTGGGCTCCAGTTCCTGTGCACCAGCTGTGCATCATGATACCTGGGACAAGTTCATGATCTTGACTAAGCCTCAATTTCCTCATGATTAAGAAGAGATAAAAATAGTATGTTTCTACTATTCCACTATTTCATTGGGAGGATACAATAGAAACTATCTTAAGATGCCTAAAATAATGCCTGGCACATGGTAAGTGCTCCGTAAGTATTAGCTATGATTATCACTTTATTTCATCCTTACAGCAACTATGTGAGGTGGTTCCTACTTTCCTCCCCACTTTGCAGATGGGAAAACTGAGTCAAAATAATTTACCAAAGATCACATAGTTTATAAGTGGCAGGCTTAGACACAGGCGGGCCTAACACTGACATTCACATTCTTCATCGTTATGCCAGGCTGACTGGGCTAAGATTTCCTTGTATTTTTAGGAGCCACCTACATCGCTGGGTTTTGAGAAGCCTAATTTGCTAGATTTGTTAATGGTTCAAATTAAGCCACATGACTTAGCTAGAATATAACATTTTTCAAACGTTCATTCTGTTGTGGTGTTTTCCTCCCAATATCCAGTGAGTATTTCTCTTCACATAGAGAATTTTTATTAAATGCCTAATTACAAGTGGTTGGATTCTCACTTAGAACAGTTCTCACTTCTGAATTTAAATGCAATGATGTGTTGAAATATTAATGACCTTTATCTTTAAAAGTGTCTAAATTGTACTAAAGTTAACAAATGTGGCTGATAATACCCAGCACTATCTTGGAGCATTCTCCCACACAAGGCATTTGCTTGGTCTTGCGTCATTCTAATGGTGGGTTTTATACAGCACTGACAAATACACAATGTAGGAAAATTTTGCATCACAAATTGCCTGGGGATTTAGTCTCCCCGTACATGCTTTAAAGTGTTCTAATTCAGGCTAAGTAATAATAGCTGTAAAGCATTTAGAAGGATCGACAGTGCCAGGCATGGGTTCTGTAGAGTAAACATGTTTCTGAGGGAGAAGCAGGATTTAGATCATATGGAAGGAGCAGCCCATCAGCTAAGTTCATTCCTATTTTCTCTGTGTATCCTACTTTCTGTGGCATGAACTTTATTCATGGCTTTGGCTTTAGCTCCTTGATTATCTTACTAATCTTGATAGTGAAGATAGAAGTAAAATTTATCTGAGTCTTGATTCTATTAGCCACGTTGGACTCCTTACAATTCCCCAGAAGTCCTTTGGGTTCAAAAGACTTGCATAGCTGGTGCTGGCTTCTGAGCCTTGGGGCATAACATGAAGGTTTGGTCTCCTTTTTTCTGAGTGTGCCCTTTGCTGAAAGACCTTGATACATTCTTGTCCCACCCCCACCATGACTTGGAATGTCCGAGATGAGGACAACTGTCTACCAACATGCTGACAAAACCCTACTTAGAGGAAATCCCATGTCTCATCTGGCTAACTTGGACCATATGTTCAGGTCCCAAAGCTTGGGATTTTTCAGAGCGAGTTCAAATGTGCCTATTTGCATCACCTGGGGATATTGAAATTCCAAGCATAAGTTCATTTTCACATAATTCATTATCCTCCCTTGGATTTGGTACTTACTGTGAACTTTGGCAACAGATGGAATGAGATGATGTTCCAGGAGCACTTACTAATTCTTTTGTGCTCACAAATACCCACAAATAGTGGTAATTTGCACTCACATAAAACTTCCAGGGCCAGGCAGTGCCCTCAGGTACTCATTTGCCACCCCCTGTGGAGTTCTTGGGTACAATTTAATTATCCAACAAATTTGGGCGTAGCTCTGCCAGATGTTGGGTACTGACCCAGACATTTCAAATGGAAGGAAGGATCTGATGCATTCCAGAGAAACAGAGGGGGAATAGTCTTGGGAGCTGGAACTCTGGATGGGAGAAAAAGGGGCACGAAACAGGGGACTTGGAATTTGTGGTGAGTTCCTCAGAGCTAGTTATTACTCCTGAAGCCCCAGGAACCACTGGGCATTTGTCAGGGTCATTCAGGAAATTCCTGTCTAGGACACCCCCTGACTTCTGTTAAACACCAAGGACCTCAAGAGATAAGAACCAGTTGAGGAACCAGCTTTTGTTGGTCCACAATAAAAACAAAATGACCGAGTTAACGTGAATGATGAACATACACAGCTGCTCCTCCCTCTGGTTCCAGCACGGTTAAGTGGGGCCACTTGGAAACGAACTGGTCCTTGAATTTGGGCTTGTCTACAGAGAAGTTATTGCAATTATAACTTGTTATTAATGAAATATAGTCCAAGCATTATGGTCATAGCTAGGATTGATGAAATGTGGATTCTGTATCAGGCACTGTGCTAAGCACCTATATACTCCTTTCCTTCTCATAACAACCACATCAATTATAGTAGTCCCATTTTATGGATGAGCGAATAAAACTCAATCTTACTCCATAACTGCCTACAGTGCTGCCCCTAACACGAGGTAGAGGCGGGCAGCCTGATCTCACAGCCTGTGCCCTTCCCCACCATCCTCAGGGCTGAACTGGACTTACTGATGGTGACCTCTCCATCTAAAGGAATTTGGCCTGTTCCCATCTCCACTCAGAGGGTTCAAAGAAGGGCCCTATTCTGTGCCCTGTGTCATCCCCGCCTCGTCCCACCACAGCTGGTTGGACCGGAGGGAAAAGACTTGACAAAAAGGCAGCCAGTCAGTAGACTGGCTTATGACCTCTGATGTGGCCTAGTACCCACCACCACCACCCCCCCCCCCCCCCCAAAAAAAAGAGAGTCAGCTAAGACTATCAGATTCCTTCTTTTGGGAATTTAGACTAAAAAAATACCACCAAGGTATTTAGCTTTGAGAGCTTAGGATGAAATGAAGCCATGAGGTCAAGTCAGGCTGTGAAGTAATTAGGCAGCAGTGAATATGAATAAGCACACAGGTGCATTTGGTAGAGAAAGCCTCAGAGAACACACAAGAGCAAAGGGAGGGGTCATGAGAAATGGAAAAAGTAGCCAGTGGCCCGCAATGTTTTTCTGGTTCCAGTCCACGGGGATCCTGTTAATATATAACATGAGAGTGAAGTGGGATAATTTATGTAAATCACCAGTAGATGCCTGATGCATAGTTAAGTGATCGATACAAGTCAGCACTGTTACGGTGTTTGTTATTATTGGAATTTTAATGTGATTTGCCTTTTATTTGGAAGATAAGAAAAAATCCTCTCATTCCCAGTTTACTAAGGTACATACAGCTAGGTAGATGAAAAGACATATTCTTTCTTTTATCCTTGAATTGGATTCCTTAATTGTTATAATTTATAATTCAAATTTCATCTTATGATTATCTTAGTTTTGTTTCGGATCGATTCCACACCCACTAATGAACTATCATGTTAGAGCAATGGGGAGCTATTCCCATAATCTGTTTTCCTCCAATCCCCCTTCAGATGCTAATGAGAAGTACCATGGAGACATCAGCCATTAGTATACATGGGCTGGTATAAATCATGGACTATGGATCATTGAGCATCTTTGTTGTAAAACAAATGGCCTGTGGTCAGTTAATCATACAAAGAAACCTCTCCAGGGCCTCCTGGCTTTATTCATAACCCCTAAATCCGGTTGCAGTTTTATAAACAGAACATCTGTTAAAATATGCAGAAATTACAGTCACAGTCATTAGCAGGAAGCTATATAGCTTTGGCAGATTTTTTTTTAAGCTTTTGATGGTAATCTCCTCGGTCTGTGATTCATGCTTTATTCCCATTCTTGCTGAGTCTCTTTTGTTCCCCTCTGTTCTTTTGGGTTATAGCACTTTTCACCCAAGACTGAAAAGTGGACATGTGTTGTCCCAGGCTCAGTTCACACTGTGCCATTCTGCAGCATGGGAGAGTAACTGTAGCCCAGCCTTGCAAAACTATGTATTTCAGGGATGCAATATGTATCGCCTCAAGTAGCCTGAGGGTGAGAAATCCCAATTGGTTTCACACTTGTTTTACTGGCTTTGGACTCTCGGAGCACTGGCATTTAACGAAAGTGAACAGAGCTCCCTACCAGCACTGTCCCAAATTTCTCATTTTCTTAGTTTCCCTCTACGCTCCGCCTCCCCTCCCCCCACTCTTAGTTAAAATCTTTACTGCGTTCATATTTAAATTAGCCTGGTAGAGTTAACCTCTTAAGATAAAGACCAGGAGAAGTACAGATAGCCAGGGAACAAGATTTGTCCTATAACCTAGATTGGCCCCTTCCTTGTTCAGTGAAGAAATCATTATTCCACCTAAGAACTAGAAAATAGGTAAATTTTCTTTAGCAATGGCTTTGTTCTGTCTGCCACAGAATGGAAATCAGCAGCCATTCCCTACGGAAATTGAAAAGTCACCTCTGAGTACTCAGTGTGTCCATCACCTATCCTTACATATAAGGTTTTATAAAGTCCCAAAGTCAGCCTGGTTAAGCCTGAATATATCTTTCATAATGGGCCCACAAGGAAAAAGAAGACAATGTGGTAAAGCTGCTAAGAGAACCAACTCTGGGATCAGACAGACATGGACCCGAATCCCGGGCCTGGCAGTCATTAGCTATATGCCCTAGAGGAAGTTAACTCGTGAAGCTGCAACTCTCCATCTAGAATACTCACGCCTGCTTCATAAAGTTGAGACGATTCAAGGAAAACCCAAGCAAAGCACCTAGCCACGGGCCTGGCACATTGTCAATTGCCGAGTAAATACTCATTTTTACTGTTGTTATTTTTTATTGTTTTTGTACTTAGTACCAGCACATGGTTCGATTATGTTAGGTGTTGATTTTAACCTCACTAGAACTTTCTTTCTTAAGTACTTACATAATTTAAAGCAATTCATTTGCTCAAGAATATTTCCTAAGCACCTGCTCTGGGCTCAGTGCTCTGTAGAGTAAGGCCTGTGAAGATTGATCCTTGCAGGCATCTGTCTGTAAGGAGCTCGTTGGACAAATCAGCACAGAATGTGTTGGAGGGAAGATCTAAATCAAGGACCATGCAAGTTGTGGGTAAGAGAAACATAACCACCTGGGAAGGCTTCATGCAGGAAGGTAGGGGAAGCCGGGGTTACAAGAGGTGTGACACATCTCTCCAGTGGTGTGCTATAGACGGGGAGGTTAAGTCTCCGGGGAAGATGAGAAACTGAAGTGGAATGAGACAACAGTGAAGACGGGTGGGATAACAGAGGCAAGGAATGGGCCAGTTCGCCTTCTGAGGGAATCAAAAAGAATTGGAGGGGAAAAGCCAATCAGAGGATGGAAACCAGACTCCCCAAACCCCTGCAGAAACTGAGGGATCAGAATGGAAAGCTCCCGAGAAGGAGACTGAAAATCAGAGGAGTGCCTGCGGAGGGCGGAGCGGTCACAAAGGGAGGCTCCCCCAGAGAACGATGGCTTGTTTGTCCGTTTCCAGGCCTGCAGCCCAGAGAAGCGCTGGTTCTCTTCTGGATTTGTGGCACGTCCCAGTGCTTGTGGCTACGCGGCTCCCGCCATCCTCGGAACTCCAGGGGCTGCCCCGGGCGTGTCTTAAGGCAGCAGCTCTCTGTTCTTTCCAAAGGGAATTGCAGTCATGCGTTAGAGTCCCCAGTGCCAATTAAAGTGTCAGGCTCTGAAACAAATACGGATAACAAAGATGGGGATAATGTTTTAAAATTAGGTTCTCAGGAGTCCCCCATTAATTTGGAGCTCACAAGACAGTGACTGCGTGTTCAATAAATACCATCTGATGACAGTAACGGCCAGTAGTGTGAGATGCCCAGCAGATAGCTCTCTTCAAACATGCAGGTGCAAATATATCCTGAGATATCACACTCACCATGAAGGCAGTGCCTTTCAGCTTTACAGCTCTTAAAACATGAATCCCTCCAGAGGCCAGGAAGATGGGTGTCATTGTCTTCCTGCTAACAGTACAGAAAAGAAACAAAGCAAGAGAACTAGTTTTAAAAATTAGGAGGGTGGATTCACTATATACAGATGCACTGTATAAGGCTCAGTACACTCACAACCACTGCATAATTAGATAAATTGTGTAAATACCCAGAGGTGGTTAGTGGGATAGCTTGTGGAGATGAAAAAATGAGCAATAGTGACATGGATTTTTTAAAAAGCAATTATTTGCTTTCTGTGATGACAAGAATCCACAGATGGTGCATCCTCAAGTTCTTGAGTGTCCTGAAACCCTTTGAAGCATGGTTGTATTCACACTACAAATAATAGCCGGTAGGATGTACATGAGAGACCTTTATTCTATTGATTGCAGATGGAACGGTACCTGTTACTGTATGGATCATGGTGCATCGTCTCCATGGTAGGAGAACATAGCAGGGGTGTCGAGAGCTAACAAAGAGTTCACTCTGAAGATGCTCACAAGAGCTGATTTGCAACTTCCACCTTGAAAGATGGAGTCCCTTTGGGAGAGGGGCACAGGTTGGTGAAGTCAAACTGATCCCATTGCCAACAGTTCTCCATCAAGTTACTATGTCTACTCCAGAAGACCAGAGTAGACCTCGGCTAATGCAGCAAGTGCAAGATGAGTGCAATCACCAGGAATCCATGGCCTGAGTGAAAGCTTGTGCTTCTTGGCCAGGCTTAGGAGCTGAAGGACATTGAATGCCTTCTGAAAATGCCTTTTACCAGTAGAGGCTTCCTGCATATGACTTGATTAGTTTCATTTTCTACCCTGGGCTCGTAGATGGGACTACCCAGATGATACTTTTGTTCATTTGTTCAGCAGATCCTTATTAAGCATCAGTTATGGGCCAGGTCCTTTGCTAGGCATTTGTTGGTAAAATAATGTGTTCCATAGGTTATCATTATCTTGACTTCAGGGATCTTGTGTTCATTGCCTGTTTCCCCCAAGGCACTTGGCACAGTGTATGACACATAGGGTGCATTCCCTGAAGGGAAATGGAGAGAAAAAGTCAGTCATTTGCAGCTACCAGAGCAGTCAGATGCCAGGGAAGTAGCATTGTATCTCCCAATAACCTCTACCTATCCCTTAATAAAAATGGCATGGTACATGGTGAGACCAGGTGAGTAATTTCAAGTTCTGCTTACTCCAGGACTCTGTCGTTATTTAATGGCTTGGCTAAGGGATAACCAGTCATATACAGATTTGGAAGCAGGGGAGCAGATCACTGGAGTGCACCCACTTTCCCGGCACATGTGGACCCATCATGAAGATGTCCTTTGTTTCTTTTCATTCCTCAATTTAGTAAGAAGATGATGCCACTGCATTTCTGAAATCCTCTTCAGATGTTAGATCATTGCAGTGCCGTTTTTCTGTGGGTGTTGTTATCCATCGGTGTACCATCATTCGAGTCAGCAGCACAACCACTGAATGAGCACCTGCAGTAGAAGAGGTAAAGCAGAGACCCTTGGCAGGCAGCAGCTGCGCAACTGAGTGCCATAGCAAAATGCACAGTGGCCGAGGTTGGGGGAGCCTGTGTACTTCCCTATGAGCATGTGCATAGATAAAAATGATAGTCTCTCATGAGGGCAGAGTATTTGTTGTAGGCAAGACACTATGCTAGTGATGTTATGTGTAGTATCCCATCTACTTTTCTTAACATTCCCTATAAGGTGGATATTTGTACTAGCTCCAGTTATAGATGAAGGAACTGAGGATATGTTCACAGCCATGCAGCTAAGAGTTCATGGTCTTAATCACTACAACTATATTGTTGCGTAAATGTTTAATACAACATGGTTAAAAGAATGGATTGTTGATGGACCCGTGGTTGGATGGGAATGAGGACTTATTCCTTCTTGCCCCTATATTTTCACTTGCACAAAAATGTGGGTGGGGGGGGGCAGTGGGAAACAGAAATCACTGTTTGTTGGCTTGGTTCTCCTGCTTTATAAATTAGTCCAATTCTATTTGATAGCCTCCCAATTAAGCCAATAAATTGGATGAGTCAGTGGTTCTGAAATGAAAATGAAACCACACCATATTAATATGGTGATTAGTCACATCACCAAAATAGAGACAATTTGTAAGGACTGTTTTCAAAGCCCTAAGTAGAAACAGAAAGCAATAGGATGTGCAAACATTTGGTGACAGTATTTGGTATTGGAGGAAATCATTCGTGCAATTACCTTTAGATTCTAACCAAATTGGAAGCAAATATTACTTATGTTCCTCATGTTTTTCTGGACTTACTCAGCTGCTTGCTGAATTATTGGAGTTACGTGCATTTCTGAACAGCTCTGTACTTGTCTATTTGACCAGAGGTAAAAAGGAAGTGGGCATTCACACCAACCCACTTTATTTATAGCTCTGCTTTGGCAGTGTTTTATAAAGGGTGGTCACTCACTTACATCCTGAAGGTAAATGCTTTTACACTTTGATTGTAACTACCGCTGGGTGAAGATGTCCAAGTAAGCATGGGTCTCCACTGACAAGTGCACAGCATAAGTTTCGTGCACATCTTACCTTTTTAAATGAGTGTTTAATAACAATCCACCAGTTTCTGTACAAAGTTCAGGCACTATTTCATTTAATAGTATGAATAAGCAAAGAATAAGATCAATTTTAGTTCAAGTAGAAAACTGACTATTAGTTAACCAAGAAAGACTAAAGATCTTTGTGAAGAACTTCAAACTGTTTTTCCAAGCTAAGCTGTTTTTTTTTCTGTGTCCATCCTCTCTGTGAAGCTAAGATGAAGCGAAGTCCAATTTTATTGATCTTTTGGGTGAACATCTATTGGACAGAGATGAGCCAAAGTAGATTTCCTATGATAGGGTTCCTCAAAATGGTGTTCAGAATTTCTTGAGATACTTGTCAATATGAAATTCCCAAGCTCCATTCAGTATCTACTGAATCATGTCTACAGTGGTTCCCTAGTAACCTGTATCTTTTCAGGTTCACCCAAGTGAATCTGACTTAAGTATGAAGACCGGTGAGCAAACTGGTCTTCCAGTTCCCCAGTTCAACTCTTCCTTTTATCTCAGCATTGTATTTGTAGCCTATTCTAGCTCTGGAAGCAGGACACTCAATTCATTTAGCTTAGTGGGCCACTCTTAGGTCCTATACACTGTATTTATTGCTAATCTTAAACATCTACCAGCTGATTAAACAATTCCTCTTGGGAACAGGTAGCAATATTGAGTAATATTTAAGAGCACAGACTCTGGAGCCAGACTGCTTAGGTTTCGGTCCCTGCATGCCAGTTTAAAGTGTTGATATATAGACAAGCATGTGTGTTCTTGGCCAGGTTGCTCTATGATCTTAACATCTCTAGACTTTGATTTCCTCAGATGTAAAGCTAGGGTAGCCGTAATAACTGACTTCATAAGGTTATCTTGGAGATTAAATAAATCGATTAAATGAATTGGTCCTTGGGATCTGTTCTTTTCATCTACAATTGCTCCCTTTGTTATTTTGTCCAGTTTTCTGGCTTAAAATACTACCTAAATGCTGACAGCTCTCAAATTCCTATCCTTAGTCCAGTCCTCTCCTGAACTCCAGGCTTACATATCCAACTTCTTGAGACTCTTCACTTGGATGTTTACTAAAACATCTCAGACTTAATATTTTCAAATTGAACTCCTGATCATGTCCTGAACAAATCTTTTCTGCCCGCAGTGGTCCCTTTTTCAGGTGTTGACAATTTCCTCCTTCCTCCCCTGGCCAGAAACCTTGGAGTCATTCTTGACTCATACTCCACATACAATGCATCAGGAAATCCTATTGGCTCTATTTTTAAATTCTGCTCAAAACCCCATCTCACTTCATCACTTCCACAGCTATCATACTGATCCAAGCCACTATCATGTATTGTGTAACAGTTCCCTGCTCCCACTTTTGCCTCTGACACCCAGATCTGTTCTCCATACAGTAGGCAGTCTAATTCCCTTAAGAATTTAGGTCAGATCCTATCACGGCTCTGCTCATAATTTTCCAAAGACTCTCCATCTCACTCAGCATAAAAGGGTCCCTACGGCACGTATTGAATGGAGCACTGGGTGTTATACTCAAACAATGAATCATGGAACATTACATCAAAAATTAATGATGTAATGTATGGTGATTAACATAACATAATAAAATAAAATTAAAAAAAAAATAACCTAAAAAAAAGGGGGGGTCCTTACAGTGGCCTGGAAGGCCATTCATCATCAGCTCTTCTGTTTCCTCTCTGACCTTACTCCTGCTGCCCTCTCCATGCTCAGCAGCCTTCTTGCGCTTGAACTTGCTGCTTGAACTTACCAGACCTCAAGGTCTTAGTGCTGGCTGTGTGTTCTGCATGGACTGCTCTTCTCCCACATACCTGCATAGATAGCCAGTTCCCTTCAAGTTTTGTCCAAGTGTCGTCTTTTCTGTGGAGCCTTTATTAAGTAGCTATTTGAAATTGTAATCCCCTTCTACCTTTGGCCCTTCTGATAGGCCTGACCTCTTATCTGCTCATAGTCATCTTTAATATACTATATATTTTACTTATTTATCATTGTGATTGTTTATTAAATATCTCCTTCCACTAGAATCGATGCTTCAAGAGGATATTTGTTTGTTCTGTTCATTGCTATACCCCTAATGCCCTAAAACACTACATGGCATATAATAAGTGTTCAAATATTTGTTGAATGGATGAATGCATGAACAATTTGGACTTGATTAGAACATGGTTTATAACTTCCCACAGGATTCTGCCTTGGCTCTTAGGATATTTAACATTTTTTATCACACTGTTGGTTAGGAATATTTTGGTTACCAGGCTGAAAAATCCTACTAAAATTTAATCACAAATTTGGCACACACAAATGAAAAGTTCAGAAGAATGCTAACTTCAGGTAAGGCTTGATCCAGAGCTCAGCCAGGTCACCCTGGTTCGACAGTCTCTCTGCTCCACTTTGTATGTAGACCCAGCAGCTGTTTGCAGGCTCTTCATTTGTGGTGGAAAACAGACTGATGTATTGCAGGGTTTCACATCTCCTTAAGTCCTTAGGAAATATATCATAACCTCTCATTTGGTTTGTTTGGATTCCATGCCCAACCCTGAGTCTATTCCCTGTACTCAGTAAGATGGACTGCCTGGTGGACTCAAGCCAGTTAGAGCCTAACTCTGATGTTGAGGGAAGGATGGGTATTACCCACATGACTTGAGGGTGACAAGGGGGAAAGCCAGGGGACTGTTGGCAGAAGAAGGGAAGAATGGTTGGTTGATGGGGAGACAGCTGATGGTCTGGTATAACAGTAATGAGTACATGCTTATTGAGTTAAATATGATAGCATAAGGTTTGGGGATTCAAGCCAAAATAACATATGGAAGAACTGATGGATTTCTTCATTCATTCAAGAAGTGGAATAGCATCTGCAAAAGCACAGAGGTATGAAAATGTTTGACATGTTTGGATTGCTGTGAGGAGTTGGTGTGAAGTGGGTGAAAAGTAATATATTACAATCTTCTCAGTGCTGCAGCAGAAGCCTGAACCTAACTCTCATTGGTCCAAGTTGGAGTATTTTTTTGTGCTTGGCCCAATCACTGCTGAGAGGGATATGCCAATTAGCTCGGGCCTTAAAGGCACACACACATACACAGAACAGATTGGATTCAGAAAAAGAAAAAGATAGGGTTTTCTTAACAGAAGAAAGGGAAATTGATGCTGAGAAGGTATCAGAAGCAGAGAAAGATGTGTAAATCCTCTCCAAATAGACCAGTGAACCAAGATAGATCAATACGACATAGTCATAATTTTAAAGTTATATGACATTGAATGTGGTGATAGTGTGAGAATTGTAAAACTCCCTGCCTGTTTTTCTTAGAAACACCATTCTGATTCCACTTATCAGCTATTGAGTTATGTGTGTGTCCTTCCAAGGGCCATGAGCACAGAAATAAGACCAGAACAGCAGGTGACCGGGCATAGTTGAGTCCTCTCCTTGAAGGTAGCCTTTTCTTTATTTTCATCTTGGGATTTAAGGGATACTTTGAGTGGAGGAAAGAAAGTCTAAATGTTAACTAAATTACAGGATTGGTTGTAAATTTTGTCTCTAGCTCTCTCCTTGTGGATCTAATCAGGGAATTCAGGAGTGTAATTTGAAGGTCTGAGCCTTCTAGAGTCCGTTTTATTCAGCCCCTAAGACATCACCCCACATCCTCCTCTTCAGTGCCCAGTGGAATATGATATGGACCACCATAATATAATACTCTACTCTTTTTGGCATCCCAGATTTTTTGAGAAGGAAATGTGACTGTCTGATTTAGGGTGTTGTTAGCCAGAGGAGTGGGGAAAGTGAGGATTAACACATGAGACTTTGTCCTTGGGAAGAACATTCAGGACTGCCTTAGAGCTCTCAGAGCAGGTGTGCTTGTGGGTGAAAGCAGACACCAGAGTGTCTCTTCGTGCCTGTTCCAAAACTCCATCGTGTGCTCACCCCACTTTGTGCGCATCTCTGTTGCCTTGCTGGCATAATTAAGCACTCCCAATGCCGCTGCCCCAGTTTTTAGTCCGTGGGTAAGGATAGCTGCCCTCACCCGTGCCAGCCCCCAGCATGTTCCCTTGTTAAATTATGCATATGCTAATGAAGTGTGAAAATCAGCCAAATAACAACTCTTTCTAATCATTTAAGGTCCCAAGAGCAAAGGAGCTTTTTTTCTCTTCTCTTAATTTTGGGGTGGTTGTTATGATTTGCAAGCCAATCGGAAGCACAATTCTCTGGGTGTTTCTCCTCTCCCAGTTCCCTTCCACAGAAATGAGGCTAATTGGCATTCTCACTTCTACCTCAAGTGAGAAGAGTCTTCTGGAAAACCAGTGACCTACTGTGCCCTTTTCATTTACATCTGGGGCTGGATAATCCATAGTTTTACATGCATACACAGAACAGTCCCGAAGGGCAATTAACTAGACTAAATTATTTCCTGCCCCCTGGAGAGTCAGTGTTTGAGAACATCCCCCCAGAGATGGTGCATGCCAAGGCCCTTGTGTTGTGATTACATTTTACCTTTACGTTCCAGTCATCAGCTCTGAGTCTTTGCCAGTCCACCCGTTATCCTTGCAGACCTAGTCATGTTCTCTGACTTCCTGATCTGGCCCCTACCTGCCTCTCTGACCGTCTTCTACACCCTCCTCCTCATCACTTGCGTTGTACCACCTTGGGTCCTTTGGACGCAGCTCTTTGCTCTTCTTGGAAAGCTTTATCCATACATCTTTGTGTAGCTGGCTTCTTCCCAACCTTCAGGTCTCAACTCGCTCTTCACTCTTGAGAGAGGCTAACCCTAACCACCTAGTTAATGCTGAATCCCATCCATCATCATCATAGGTCACCCCCTCTTTATTCCCTTCAGAGCCCCAGTCATGGATTCTGTCCCATCCCTTAGATTAATTGCATCATTTTCCTTGAGGGCAGGGGACTTTGTCTCCTTTGCTACCATATCACTAGGGCCCAGCACATGCCTGGCACACAGGAAATGGGCAATAAATGTCATTGTTTAAATCACTGGTGTTTTTCAAGTATCTCTGAGCAGTGTGAGAACACCTTGTACAAGGTTTTGTTTCTCTGGCTGTTTTATCCTCGATGATTTGTTCCTCCAAGGAGGGGACTTGGTTATATCATCTTTGTTTTCCATGTCGAGCATGCATGTCAGTTACGCTGTTAATACAGACTGTGTTACTTGACTCCAAAATCCTTGATGATAGTGCGTATTTCGCTGAAGGTTTTATAGAGAGACTGGGCGGGAGAGGTACGTCACACACCCCGATGTCTCTTTTCTCTCCCCCCACCCCTGTGGCTTGCCCGTGTGCCCCTCAAGTTTCAGGTATTTTCTCCCTCCTGCTCACCCACACATTCACTCAGAAATCCTCCCTCCCCCCCCCCCCCCCCCCCCCGCCTTTGTCCTGAGGAAATCAGCTGTTGCCCTCAGGTTCCACCCTACACAGCAAAACAAAATTCTCCTAGTGATCTGAACAGCAACCACCTTTTGTTCTTCAAGCACACTCCATAGGGACCTGAGTTCATTCCAACATATTTGAATGAATAAATCACAGCATAGATGTTATCTTTGTCCCAACTGATCTGAACCCTTCTTTCATTTTATTCATTTATTCAACAAATACTTATTAATGTTTGTGCCAGGTGCTGGGGATACAACAGTGAGCAAGATTGATTTCCTGATGCTAAGGTCTCTGGGAGAAATTCAGGAGGATGAATGAATATAGAGGTTTGTGTGAGTCTAAACTCCACAAAGTAGAGAGGTTTGCCTCTGCTGTTGCAAGAGATCTAATTGTACACCAAACGACTGGATTTAAAGAATACCCCTTCAGGGATGATTTTAAAGTGCTTTTTCACATCACCTAATGCTAAAATTGTAGGTTTCTCTGTCCGAACTTGACCTCCCTACTTTGGAGAAACATTCCTCTTACTTTTTTTGAACCAGGGTGTGCTCAAGAAAAAATTAGGTTTGCTGAGTGTGGAAATGATTGTCACCTCTAAAATTTGAACAGAGGAAGCTGAAGCTAAACTGTATTTTTCAGAGCTTCACAGGGATTTTTTCTTTCTCCTCCAAGACACACAAAATAGATACCTAAACGCAGTGGGAGCCAGCGTGTGGCTGAACCACACAAGGAAGCCGGAGGCAACTCCTAAGATGGTGCCACAATAGCCTGGAGGGGAGAGAGGGGCAGATTCCTGTCACCAGCTGGAAGAGCAGGCCTCTCCCAAGCCTGCTCAGTTTTAGCATTGCCTCCTACAGCAGAGACTGGAAAAGGAACATGCTACTCTGCACCTTACTACAGTGACTAGGGAGAGGGAGAGATGCAGAGGTTGGGTCAGAGATGTTTCTTGTTACTAAAGCAGCATGATCACACCTGTCAAGATGTGAGCTTAAAGAAAAAGGCGGGGGTCAGAAACTAGGATCACAGGACCTGAACTCTGCCTCTGCTTATGTGTGGCCTATAGGGAGTTGGCTCAATGTTTAAATATTTTTTTTAATGAGTTGCTAACATTGAAAAACCACAGTGTTCAAGAAATACCCATATTTCCATCTTCCCTTGAAAACGCTGATCCGCTGGCCACAGTGAACACATAGGCTTTGGCTCATAGCTAGCTGCAGAAGGACAGCAGGTGCCCTCCCATAGGTCATGTCTGAGGACTCGAGGCTGCCATAGTCTCCTCCCAGCCTGCTCCACTCCTAGCAAAGACCTGCCCCGCATCGGAGCTTACAACCCCCACACACATGGGAAGGAAAATAACTGAATGGCTCTAAGCACTGTTCTTTGTTTGTTTGATTTTTGACAGACATAAAGTTCAATTCTAGACCTGCTAGTAAAGAGCCAAGTGGCCTCGTACAGATTGTCCCAATGCTTCCATTCCTTATCTGCAAAATGGAGATTTGTTATAGTAAGAGCTTCAGAGAGTTTTAAGGGACGAACAACATAAACCCTACAAAGCATTATGCATTAGACTGGGATTATGATAAGCATAAAGTAAATAACAAGTGTGATTGTTGTTAGCTGGGTCATAAAGAGAAGTCTTCTGAGATGGTTGAATTGAAGAACATTAAAAAAAACAACAACAATTTTAGAGGTCCTGTCATCTTACTGCTTTCCAGAGTCTTTTCTCTTTCTCTGAAGACTGGTCTCTCATAAGAAGGGACTTGCTAGGTTGCATCATACTCGTGTGTCTTTCCTTTTTTCTCTGCCATTTTGGGGGGCTGTGGGAGAGACAGGGGAAGATGGAACCAAATCATGCCTCTCCAGATGATACTGAAAAGCATTAACATGGGTGAAGGAGTTAAACCATTTGTTAGAAGAAAACACCTATGCACACTAAAGGGTTGTAAACTAAGAGCTCAGAGAAAGTGGAGGGCAATATAACTGTCATCAGTTGCCAGTAAGTAACCCGACTCCCCAAGAACAGCGCTTGGGTGGGGATTATCAGCAGCTCCACAGGTGGATGGGCTGGTGCAACAGCCAGAAGCTTCAGGAAATGGCAGTGTCTTCCTTATCAGGATGTGGGATAAACAGGAAGGTGCCAACTTCATGATTAGTACCTGGCTGACTATCTCGGGGAGCACTTAACTTGACAACGTGTGTGAACCATAATAATGGATTTAAAGTAGTGCTTACTGAAGCGTGTGCCCCAGAAAAGTGGAGAGTCGGGAACGGGGGTGGGGGACTGCTCTAGCATCATTGTAAAGCTCGGAAGTGACCCTGATGAGGGGGCTCTTCTCAAAAGTTTTTCTACATGGGGGTGGGTGAATTTTGTCTTCTGTTGGTTTCTCTCTTGGCAATCATAACCAGTCATAACTTCTGCAAGTTGATTCTCCATCCCCTTTTATTCATTTCTGAATTGCTTTCTAACTTAGGTATGTCCGTTCCTAAAATTTCATGATTCTGACTTGTCAGTATGTCTGAGACTGAACTCATCAGGAAACTGCCATTCTTTAAAGTTAAGGTAGTAGAACCTTCTCTTGTGAGATGGAGAGATCTATCTTTATAGAAAAATGAACTGTGTTTTAATACCTATTTGGCTGTCATTAAGAGCTAAGACCTAGGAAAAAATAGTGTTAATATGTTTATCAAATGGATCTAGCACTTATTTAATACTAAATTAAGAACCAACATATAATTACATTGTGTATATTTGAAATTCTAATTCTGAATTGATGTTACTTCTGATTTGCCATTATCAGGAGTTATGATATTTACTAAAGATGTGAATAGGATAAGTAAGATTATAGTGGAGTTAAGTGTCCCAAGGAGTGTTGTCTTGAATCAACTTTCTAGTAGTGCTACTAGTGCTCATATGTTTCTTAATTAAGACAGGTCTGAAGAGGGGCACCTGGGTAGCTCAGGTGGTTAAGCGTCTGCCTTCGGCTCAGGTCATGATCCCAGGGTCCTGGGATCGAGCCCCTCATCCAGCTCCCTGCTCAGTGGGGAGTCTGCTACTCCCTCTCCTTCTGCCCCTCCCCCTGCTTGTGCTTTTCTCTCTCTCTCTCTCTGTCTCTAATAAATAAATAAAACCTTTTAAAAAAAGAAAGATAGGTCTGAAGAATTTTCATTGATAGTTTTCAGGGTATGGATATAGAAACATCTTTGACATAAAAGTAGTGACGACATTTCTTACGTGGATACATCAAAATTCATTTTATTAGGGGACTGAGACTGTACTTGCATTTTAGTTCTAGTTACTGAGATACCATATGGAATTCCAGACAGAAAGACCGACAGATCAATAGATCAATTGATTGATCTTCACTGATAAAACCTTCTTTGCACATAGTTTCATAATACAGACAAAACTGGAAGTTGGATGCAACTTGGAAGATTAGACTGAATCATTCCATTTTCTTATTTTCATTTAAAGAAGGGATAAAGCCTGTTGCAGGACATCTTCTTCCATGATGGGCCAAGTTCTGTAGATCCAGGAATTATTTGCTGAACACACACAAAGAGGCACATACTGGAAGATTCGTGCACACACTCCTATCTTATTTCTCCCTGATAGTCTCTTGATGTGATAAGTTATTAATGTGGTTTACTAAGGCAAAAACACCGAGTCTTGATCCCTCTCTCCCGCAACCAGATAATGCCAAAATTTCCCAAAGCCCTGAGATGGAATTGATGCTGAGTGGTTCAAGTCCTTGGTCCTGAGAGACTTCGTTTCCTGTTCACAGAAAATCATCACCCCTGCTTTCACAGAGCTTGTGATATTTCCAGTGGTAGCTTCAGAAAATCTCCATTTCAGTCCAGCTGATAACACAGGGCAGCCTGTGTCTTAATTTAAACCTGGGGATGAGACTATGGCCATGCGTGCATCTGTAATCGAAATAGATCACAAATAGTCATTAAATATTCTTCTAGCACGTGGCTTCCAGTAGCTTGAAAATAAGCCACTATATAAATGCCCTTTAATTTATTAAACCTGGCTTCTACCCTTAGGCACTTGGTTGTTTCCATTTTTTCCATATTGTAACCTTTATCTACATCATTTTGCATATTGGGAAGAAATTTCCGAAAAGCTGAATTTGTATCAGAACATGTGACAGCTGTTTTAAGGAATTTTTCCTATATGAATATATTATCCTAAAACCCTGTTATATCCACATTTCTATCCACCCTCCCCCTTTTCTGTGCCTATCTCTTCTCTACCTCCCTCAGTCCCCCCAACACACACACACACACACACGAGTCTCTCCTCAGTCAAGTCAGGCATTTGATGTAGGGAAATGACGAAGCATTGTTCAGATATATGTGAAGGTGGTCAGCATACATGAAGCATTGGTTGGAAAACTATGAACCAGCTCTATTAAAAAAATAAATAAAACAGACAAAATAGCTATGGAGGTGTTAGGTTTGGAGGATCTCATGCCTTTTGCTACAGTGGGATTTGTGCGATAAGTACAAGATTTGAAGGAATAAGGTAGTCATTGGCAGGTCAGGCTGAAGTATTAATTGCTTTGAGCCATCTCTTTGGACTTTGTAACTTTACTATAAGTTGGTGAAAGATCATGGGTATGCCACGGGCATAGCTACTTTAATGAAAACTTCTGGATCCTGAGCTTCCTGGATGAATACTGAAACAGATATTCTAAATGCAGACGGGGTATAGAATGGTAATCTTTATTTTGATTTGAAGTAGCATGTGAAGACCATCAATAGCTATAAGAGGGTCCCACTTCTTTTACGACGTTGGATGGTGAAGAATCTGCAATGATCCAGAATTCACTTCATTCACAGCATTATCCTTCACCCTTTATTTGAACCTCAGTTGGATTTGATCTGGCTCAAATGAATTGTTTTCACCAACTATCATATTAAGGCAACACTGATTCTGTGAAACATTGTGGTAGATTGGAAGGAAAATTCATATTTCCATCGGTAATAATTAAACAACGTATGCTCTTTGCCTAAAACTTTTGTTTTTTAATTCACGCCTCTATGTCTGTTTTCAGGGAAAATGCCTTGCCTGGGTATCCTATAGAGCCAGGCATTCAGATAAAATCAGAAATGCTTGCCTGAGCATCTCTTCTCCAAATATCCAGATGTTTGCATTCATGCAGACTAAATGTCCAGGTGGTCAAGTAACTGCACACATTTGGATAGCTGGCATCAGACGGGCAGCCATACTGCCCAAGCTTTCTTCTGGAAGCATGTAACTCAGTAGACACACTTTCACATCTGTTTCTGATGTGAAACTGAGAGAGAGAGAGAGGCCAGATAATGTGGTGGCTAAGAGCAGAGTTTCAGACTTAGGTCTCGATCAACATGCTGACACTGCCATTCCTAGCTGTGTGATTCGGGGATGGGTTTACTTAGTGTGTCTGTGTTGGTTTCCTCACTCGTAACATGGGGAGAGGAATACATAGATCAGGCTGGTGTTGGGTGTGTGAGTGAAGTAAGGCGATATGAGGAGGTTAGCACAGTCTAGAGCAAATAATAAGTCCTGTCAGGAGTGTAAACTGAACTCCCTGTCATCACCAGCTGGGATGTGGACGAGCACTGGAAGGAAGGTGGCCTGCCCCGGGCACTGAGGACTGTATGCTCACAAAGTTATAGATACACTCCTATCCTTCCATGCAACACAACCAACATATGTGATGCCTTAACCATTGAAAATGAGATGGGATATACCTGATTGAGTAAAGAAATGAATGAATGAGATGAGCACCAACAGTGCATCCCTGTGTTCTGGTTAGTATTTGAGGTAGCCTCTGAAGAACAGCTAGAGAAAGAGGAAGAAAGTTGTAATGGATGAGCAATTGGGAAAGAACACCTAACCAGAGAGAATGCTAACAGTAAAGGCATGGTGATTAATTCTCTTTTTATTTCAAGTATTCAACAGGCATTTGAGTTCCTTTTCTGGCCAGGCACCTGAGCAAAGCTTGGGGTGTTTGAAGGGAATGAGGAGTAATCTAACTACAGTGTAGGATGGGGAGAGGAATCTGCCAAAGATAAGAGTAGAATACCTTGTACTTAGAGTTTGGGCTTTATTCTGGAAAGTTGAGGGAATTACTCTGGCTCTTGGACCTGCAGCCTGTGAAGTCTCACCAGTGCTTGCTACCAGTCCTTTCCACCCCTGGTACCTTAGAGTCTGGCAGTAAGCAGTCAGCAGACATTGGTTCTTAATTTTAAGAAGGTAGAGATTATCATTTGTAGTTGATCTTATTGTTATTTTTCTGATTATATAAATGTTGTCCATATTTTCAATAACTCAAAATATAAGATATCCCACAATGAATTCACGGACTCATTCATTCAAGAGATATTTATTAAACATGTGGTTTTCCAGATTTTGTGCTAGGCACTATTCCGAAAGATAATTAAAACTTTGTTTCTTCCACAGCTTATAAAATGTTCACGTTATAGGTGCAAAATAAATTGTAGTTCCATAGTAAAGGAACAAATGTTTTACTGTAGGAGAAAAAATCTCCTCCTGTTACATCACTTTTGGTAATTTTGTGTTTCTAAAAAACAATTAGATTGAGTCCATTTTTGGAATACATAAAAACTACCTAATTTAGTGTCCTGTTTCTCTAGGCTAACAAAAACCAGAATTACCCCCTATAACTCAGGAGCGGACTTCACCTTCATCCTTAGCTTTGTCCATAGTGCATATTAATAATCCAGGAAATCATGCTATCTATTCCAGGCCCTGGTCTGCGCAGAGGGAGGGAGGCCCACACCTGCCTTATGCAGAGCCTGTGATGTTTCCAGCAATAGCATCTGCAAATCTTTATTTCAGTCTAGCTGATTATGCAGTGCAACCTGAGCCATAAATTGAACCTGGGGATGAGACCATGACCAAGGGTGCATCTGTAATGTTTATGAGCTGTAAGGTCATTGCAGGAAACAGCAAGGAACATAGTTGTAATAGACTGTTGGCCTCTAAGGAAATTATTAATTAAATTTTATCTTCTCCCTGGCATGCTTCAGTGCCACCACTATGAGTCTTTAGACCTGGGGAAAGTACAGCTCGGTAATAACTGGCCTTATCGTCGGGCTGGCAGTCATTTAATATGCTCCTTTGTCTGACACCAATCATGAACTGCAGTGTGGGATGTCAAGGTTTCTGCAAATGCCAATAGCACGCCTCACTGTACATCAGGCCCAGGGTTCAGATCTCATGATAGAAAATCCAAGAGTCACCAGTGAGCACAGCAATCCATTTTCTGGAGATGAGAGGTGGGCACAGTCCCCTTTCCAGGATGCAGCCCCTTCGGTCTCTCCAGTGTTCTCTCCACAAGAGCTAAAATCACTCTGAAAAGGCCAAAGGAAAAGCAGCTCAAGTGTCACTGTGTTGACACCATCCAGGTAGAGTGCTATTTTTGAGTCTTTGACTTGAGGTGCAGACTTGACTAGGAAAATCAGAGCTGAAATGGCATTTCCAGTGACTTTCTTAGATTTCCCAGATGGATTGGCTCGGCCCACGAATCAAACAGCATTTTTCTTGTTGTTCATAACCGCTTGCTGTGTCGGCCAGCTGTGTTCATCCTGCCTCACACTGAAGCCCCCACATGAAATGTTTTCTGATCAGTTGGCAGCCGTGCTGAGGACCCACAAAGCAGATTGGAGTCCAGCTCTGTTTTTCCGTAGCTGGGTGGCCCTGCCCCACTAATGGGGATTTAAGCATCTTCATTCCGGGCAAGACAGCAGGTAGAGAATGCAAGGCACAGATGTGTTTGATTAGATTCTCGGTTTTCCACATCGACACTTCCACATGCCTTCCGTGGCCCAGCTTTGTATTTTGATACCTCGGTCGCTTGCCCCCGCTTTCTAAGTTTGAGCCACTGACCCATCTCTGTGGAGTCATCTTTGTTATAGAAAACTCATGATAAAGTCTGGGAGGAGTGAACATTTAGCTCTGAGAGATTGTGACGGAGTGTGTGAAAGGGATGAGGCTGTATGCCACTTGTAAGACCAAGGGTGAATAAGATACAGTCCCTAGGAGGAAGAAGATCAAGAAGTGACCACACTGACAATCGCCATGACAATTTGTGCTCCGATGGCCTCCACGCAGGCTGCAAGTTTGAGGTCGGCAGCCTGTGTGCACATCACCTTCCCATCTTCATTACGGCCTTCCTGATCCTGCCACGCCTCTGGATGTTCTCCTTAAAAACACTTGAGTACAGACGTTGAGGGTTAGCAGATCTTTGTTTTCTATATTACAATTTCATAGAGGAATCTGGTCCATTCTGTAATTAAGAACTATTTTAAGGTGATCTGCTTTATGAAACCTGATATGCTCTAGGGACATTTCGGGCAGGGGATTGATAGTAGAGAATATTTTCGGTGGAGCCGCCACCAGACCAAGGTAGTCAATTGTCACCAGGAATGCTGGAACCTGCAGGTTGGCCACTGCCTGAGGAAGAAAGAAATAACTTAACCTTGGCAGTGTTTCTGATTGTGTACAACTCTCGTAGACACTTAGACCCTTAAAAATGGAAGGTATTTTGGACCCTTACCTTGCCCAACACCCTACCATTTATATAAATTTTTTCCAACATTTTCCTGCTGAATGATCATCTACTTTTTGATGAATGTCCTCAGTGCAGGAAAGTTTCATCCCTCATAGCAGTGCATTCATTTTTTTAAACATTTATGTACCTTTATTAAAATATTAGGCAGAACTGAAGAAGTCAATTTAATCATTTAAATTTAACCTGTTGTATTAGGCAAAAAAATACATAAATTCTAACATGTAAAAGTCACTTTTTGTTTTCTAAATTATGCATAGAAAAATTGTGAATCGTTCTGTATATGTAACAGCATGGTACTATTAGTAATTTCAGTGGTGATACTTGTAGATTTTTTATTTACCTTTCTTTTATTGTGGTAAACAATATATAATATTAAATGCATAAAATTTGTCATGGTAACCACTATTAATTCAGTGGCATTAATTACCTTCACAGCGTGTGCAATTATTACCACCATTTCCAGAAATTTTCATCATCCCAAACAGAAACTGTGTACCCATTAAGTGATAATTTGCCACTTCTCCCTCCACCTAATCTCTGGTAACTTCTAATAGATTTTCTGTCTCTATGAATTTACCTATCTAGATATTTCATAAAAGTGGAATCATATAACAGTTGTCCTTTTGTGTCTGACTTCATTCCTTTAGCCTAATGTTTTCAAGGTTCATCCATGTTGTAGCATGTCTCAGAACTTCATTCCTTTTGACAGCTGAATAATATTCCATTGTATACTAGGTTTTGTTCTTCCGCTCATCTGTTGGTGGATACTTAGGTTATTTTCCCTTCTTGGCTATTGTGAAAATGCTGCATGAACATTGGTGACAGGTATCTGTTTGAGTCCTTGCTTTCAATTATTTGGGGTATATTCACCTGGTAGTGGAATTGCTGGGTCATATGCATATGTGGATATCCAGTTTTCCCATTGCCATTTGTTGAAAAGACCATCTTTTCCCCATTGTGTACTGTTGGCACCTTTGTTGAAGATCATTGGATCATATATGAATGAGTTTAACTCTGGGATCTCTATTCTGTTCAGTTGGTCTCTATGTCTGTTTTTATGCCAGTATTGCACTGTTTAATTACTGTAACTTTGTTAATATATTTTGAATCAGGAAGTGTGATGCCTCCAGCTTTGTTCTTTTTTTCTTAAGATTTCTTTGGCTGTCCTGGATCTTTGGTGGTTTCATATGAATTTTAGGATTGTTTTTTCTGTTTTTGTAAATGCCATTGGGATTTTGATGGGGATAGTAATGAATCTGTAGATCTCTGGGCAGTACGGAAATTTTAACAACATTGTCTTCCATTGCATGAATTCAAGATGTCTTTGCAACTTTTTTGTTTTCTTTAATTTCTTTCATCAGTGTTGTGTAGTTTTCAGTTAGTAGCCTTTGACCTTCTTCATTAAGTGTTTTATGCTATTAAAAGATCATTTTCCTAATTTCCTTTTTGGATAGTTCAGTGCTAGTGTGCAGAAATGCAACTTTTTTGTGTGTGTTGATTTGATATATTGTAACTTTGCTGAATTTGTTTATGCTGTAGCAAGTTCTTCTGTGGATTCATTTGGGTTTTTTTTTTTTTTTTAGATATAAGATTAGGTTGTCTCTATATAGACAGAGTTTTGCTTCGTCCTTTCCAATTTGGATGACTTTCATTTCTTTTTCTTGCCTAATCACTCTGGCTTGGACTTCTAGTACTATATTGAATAGAAGTGGTGAGTGGGCATCTTTGTCTTGTTCCTGATTTCTTAGAGGAAAAGACTTCAGTTTTTGCCATTGAGTGTGATGTTAGCTCTCAGTTTTTCATAAGGCTTCAACGGTTCATATGAATTATAGATTAAGTTTTTAAAATTCATTCAAAAAATACCATTGGGATTTTGATAGGGATTGCATTGAGTTTGTATATCACTTTGGACATATATGCTACCATGTAGTGGTATCATCTGAACAATATTGTCTTCCAAACCATGAACACTGAATATTTTCCCATTACTTTTGGTCTTTATTCCTTTTCAGCAATATTTTGTTGTTTTCATTGTACAAGTCTTGAACCTCCTTGGTTAATATTATTCCTAAGTATTTTATATGCTATTGTAAATGGAATTATTTTCTTTTTGGATTGCTCATTGCTAGTGTATAGAAATACAACTGATTTTTTTTTTTTAAGATTTATTTATTTTAGAGAGAGCACACGTGAGTTGGGAGAGGAGCAGAAGGAGAGGAAATCTTAAGCAGAATCCATGCTGAGTGTGGAGCCCCACATGGGCCCCATCTCATGACTTTGAGATCACAACCTGAGTTGAAACCAAGAGTCAGACACTTAACCAACAGCGCCACCCAGGCACCCTAAAACACAACTGATTTTTTGTGTTGATTTTGAATTTTGTAACTTTGCTGAATTCTTATATTAGCTACAACAGTTTTTTTTTTTCTGAATTCTTTGGGGGTTTTTTTTTTAGATATAAGATCATGTCCTATAAGAGTGGAGGTAGTTTTACTGCTTTCTTTCCAGTTTGGGTGGCTTTTATTTCTTGCCTAATTGCTCTGACTAGAACTTTCAATGCTGTGTCAAATAGAAGAAGTGGAGTGGACATCTTTGTCTTGTTCTTGATCTTAGGGGTAAAGCTTTCAGTCTTTTACCACTGAGTATAATATAGTTACAGGTTTTTCATATATGACCTTTTCCTGTTAGGGAGGTTTTTTATTTTCTATTTTTAATTATTGAATATTTTTCTCATGAAAGAGTGTTAGATTTTGTTAAATGCTTTTTCTGTATCCCTTGAGATGATCATGTTTTTTTTTTTTAAAACATCACTGTGTTAATGTGTTTTATATTGATAGGTTTTTAGTTATTGAATCACTATTGAAATTTTAGAATCCTACTTCATGGGGTAAATAATCTTTGTAATATGCTGCTGAATTTTCTAATATATTGTTGAGGATTTTTACATAAATATTTCTAATTTTTGTTGTTTTTGTTGTTGTTTTGTAGTGTTTTTGTCTGGCTTTGATAGCACAGTAACACTGCCCTCATAGAATGAGTAAAGAAGTGTTTCCTCCTCTTTAATTTTTTTGAAAAAGTTTTAGAAGAACTGGTGTTTATTCCTATTTAAATTTTTGGTAGACTTCACCAGTGATTTTATCTGGTCCTGGGCTTTTCTTTCAGAGGTTTTAATTACTGATTCAATTTCCTTATTTGTTACGGGTCTATTCAGATTTTCTATTTCTTCATGAGCCAGTTTTAGTAATTCATGTGTTCCTAGGACTTTGTCCAGTTCTCTGGTTATCCAGTTTGTTGGTGTACGGTTGTTCATAGTATTCTCTTATAATCCTTTTTATTCCTCTGTGGTCGATATTAATGTTAGTGCATTCACTTTTTATATCTGCCATCATGAGGGAGTTTTTCCATGATTTTTACTAAAATTTAATCTGAGAAGCTTTTTACTATTTAGTCCTGAATCTCAGACTGTATTTTTTTTAGTTCAGTTTACGATAAAAATGTATTACTGGTAGTGATGATAATAGCAATAATAGCTAACATTTAGTAAATGCATTGTGTGTGAAAGAGATTACAAATATCACCATTCTTAGCTTTTATATTCTACCAGTTTTTAGAAAACGGAAACACAAAGCAGTTGTCTCTCACCAAATTAGAGCAAAGACCCCAGAGAATCAAAAAATGAGATTTCATCTTGCTTATGACTAGTCCAATGCTTGTGTCCACAGAAATCACCAGACCTACAAAATGTACATTTTCTCTTATGTTGGCCTATAAGAACTAAGATATTTTATTTCCTATTGTGACTGACATTACCCATTACCACAGGTTACTACAGGTTAGCCTTAGGGTTAGGGAAGGAGGAGACATTTAAGGAAGAGATGGTCTATGTAGCTAGGCTATCCCTGGGTCCTAGGAAGACAGAATATCTGGATATTTCACATTCTAAAAAATAAAAAATCTCACAGCAATTAAGATTGGCTCCTGGGGTTAAAATATTTCAGGCAATGCTGGATCAAGGAGAGACAGTCTTCTGTTGAGTTGCTTTATTTTATATACACAGAACAGATCTTAGATCGCCTGACACAGAAGCAAGTAGAAAGGAACACAAAAGAAAGAAGGAAGGAACTTTGCTAATCTTTGGGTTCTTTCTGTCAATTCAATCCATTCACTCTGGTTTTTTTCAGACAACATTTCTTTTTAAAGGTGAGCCATAGCGGACGTGCTAATACAAGGGGAAATGTGCTCTGCTGGCCCTAGTCAACCAAACTAAAGAGGAGTTGTAGAAGCAAGACCATTCTCATGGTTGTAATTTGGTCTGGATTGTGTCAACTGCAGTCTGAAAGAAGAGCACGGAGTTGAGCTCTGCTTTGTGCAGACCTTTTGAAAAGATGAAATGAGAAGTTAGAAAAAACACCACCTCCTTAGAATTATATCAGACATATTAATCATGGAAGGTCCAAAAGGACTTCCTAGAATACAAATGATGGCACATAGAATGGTCATTCCCCATAATCCATCGTGTTTCCCAAGTTGCTCTCTATCAACTGGATAATACTGTTTAATCCCTTATGCTGATTTAAAATTCCATCAGAGGGAAGTAATGTGTTTCTGTTCTGGAGGTTTGCTATGGTAAATGCATTACTGGATTAACTTTATCTTCACTATTACAGGGGTCTTTTAGGTGCTAACACAATTTTAAAATAAAATAAAACAAAAACTCTTCCATTCAAAAATGCATTTTCCACATCAGAACTCATCCGTGGTGTTTATTGAGTGATATCTGACATCTGAAAAGCTGAAATCTTGTCCTTTATAGGCGTAGGAGCCTTAGCAGTAAAGGGACTGGACAATCAAAACCCTTAAATGATCTGGGATCAGTCTCGTTTGAGGCCCAAATGAGGCTTTCATCCTTATTCCTTATTCTTTTGTGTATTAAAATAATTTTCTGATTAGGAGCAAGATGGGCTGTTCTTAAATTTTTGTTGCTGCAGAAGCCTTGGATCAAAAGAAAGCTCACTGCAGGTCTAAATAAATGAAATAGTGATGGTGGAGGAGGGAGGAAAAAATGCCTCCCTCTTCTTTTCTAGGAGTGGCCCTTGAGGGGTTCCGCAGAGCAGCGTTTTGGTTCCAATACTAGAACACATTCCACTAAAATGAATTCAAAAGCACAAATACATTCCCGTAAATGAATTCAAACAACACCGAAGACTATAGACCAAGAAGTTAATATCCCCCTTTTTATATCCACTCCCCTCTCCAGAGGTCATCATTACGGATCCTTTCTCTATATTTAGAAATAAATACATTTACATTACTAATTGATAAATCGTTTTAGAATGTTGAAATATACATTCTGTATGCATTTAGCTTCATAGGGTAAGGGTTTTTGTGTGTGTTGTTAACTACTTTATCCCCAGTGTCTGGAATAGTGCCTGACTAATAAACTGAATAAATCTTGGCTTGATTAGAGACTGAATCACCCTGCAACTTGCTTTTTCTATTCAACAATAGGTCTTGGTGATTTTTTTTTTTTTTAAAGATTTTATTACTTATTTGACAGAGAGACCCAGCAAGAGAGGGAACACAAGCAGGGGGAGTGGGAGAGGGAGAAGCAGGCTTCCTGCCGAGCAGGGAGCCCGATGCGGGGCTCGATCCCAGGACCCTGGGACCATGATCTGAGCTGAAGGCAGACGCTCAACGACTGAGCCACCCAGGTGGCCCAGGTCTTGGTGATCTTTACATGTCAGTACCTGTAGAGCCATCTTATCTTTTTTAAAAATTGCATTGTATTTTATAGTATGGATATTAACATAATTTAACTCCTATGAAATCATTTCCTGTGGAGTAATCTAATTGTTTCCAGTTGTCTACTATAATAAGTAATTCTGCAATGAACATCCATATAATTGACCCTTTGTGTATTATTTGTGTATATATGACTCCAGTGCTTCCACAGGATAGCTTCTTTGAAGGAGGATTTCTAGCTCAGAGGTTATATACATTCTGAGTTCGTGTAGGTGGGTCTTTGGATTTCTCCTTTTCTTGGCAAGTGAGAACAAAGATAGAATTCAGCTTGGGAGTTTTGTATGCACCTGAATACAGATTTTACCATCTCCACCTCCATTCCAGTGGCTAGAACTCAGTCATATGGCCTCTCTTAACTGCATAGGAGATTGGGAAATATTGATAGGCTGTGTATCTAAGAAAAATGGAAAGATTGTTCGGTGAGTTTCTAGCATGTCTGCCACAGCAAGGGAATCTGAAACGTGTTTCTACCTAATCAGATGCCCAACTAAAGCCTGATTCCTGTTGCAGAAGGGAAAAACTGAGTTTGGTAGACAACTGATCATCCACCACTCCTCTATTGACATTGAGTTTATAACCTCTCATATAAATCATCTTCAGGGCAATCCTCTGTGTTTAAACCACATGGATCTTTACCAGAATTTATATTTAACTTCATCTTAGCCAAATCTGAGTATGCTTCAGGTAAACAGGTTCTCACGTAATTGACCTGAAAATGATTGACAGCAAAAGAAAGATCTTACAAAAAATTAGTAGCACTGAGTTTGCAAGGGATTTATTGTGTTTAGTGATCAGAAGCTGAGACATTATCATCTGTCTCCAGGTTGTCAAGCCACTTATCATGGCCTTTGAAATTTATGTATTGGTGCTGAGCAATGAATGAGCATCACAGAGGTATTTTACTGCTCATTCGGTAATCCTGGCCATTGACGATGGCCAGACCATGAGATTAGACCTGCCTCTAGAATTCTGGCACTGGGAGCTTTAAGTCTAAGATGGAAGGTTATCTTTGAATGTCCTCCTTCCTCTTCCATCTGATGTTATCGCATAATAATCTAGCCAGAGTGAAACCTTGGTATGGTTTCTATTTATTTGTATTATCCTTTACACAACAGGAAAGCCTGTCTGTGGCTTTTCAAAATGCTGAGAAGGGAGCCCTGTGGAGCATGGATGGCCCATCATGCATAAGTAAACTCTGATTTTGATTAATAAAGAATGCCACTGTCCATATGGGGCTTTGTTTCTTTTGTGAAGGTAAACAAACAGCTTGCTCTCTGTAGGCTGGATTTGGTGGAGAGCTGCAAATCTCTACAACTGCTTCATCCTCCCTGGGCTGCTCCTTGTCCCCCAAACACACTGCACTCTCCTGACTCCTGCCGGTGCTGACACCTCTCCCTGACACCAGCTCCCATACATTCTCAAGGCCCAGCTCAAACGACACGTCCTCTCTGTTGATACCCTCCACACCACATAGCATGTTTATGTGCTCCTTGCACTCTGACCCATTGCCCTTGACATTTCTAACTGTATAGTGCCTTGTAGGAAATTTGGAAATACAGAGAAACATAAAAGGAGAAAAATTACCTGTTATCACACCACCTAGTAACTTCTGTTAATATCTTGGTAAGCACCTTTCCAATATATTTAAGTATGTTTCGATGTCCAATTTATTAAGTATGTTTCTATACAAAATGCATAGGAATGTATGACTACAGTATATATACAGTAAAAACGATTTTGTACAGTTTTTTACTTAACAGTATACTGTTAAAAATCTCATATAGTAAGAATTCTTCTAAAATACAATAAGTTTTTTACTCTTCTGTCTTATGTCTAAGATAATTTTTAAATTACTCTGTTTTTACATCTAGGTTGTTTCTGATTTTTTTTAGGCTAGTATAAATAATGCTGTGATAACCATTCGTTTGGTAAATCTGTGTGAATGTCCCTGATTATTTTCTTAGAATTAACTTTTAGAACTGGAAAAACTAGGTCAAAGATAATACATGCATATTTCTCATGCTTCTGATGGGTTTTGCTAGACTATATATAACTATAACACTTAGCCAGTTGAAATAATTGTGTGTTTACCTGGGTTTTTTTTTTTTTTTTTTACAATCCCCCCGCCCCCTTGCCTCTAACTTCTTTTAGAGCAAGGACTTGCTCTTGTTTGTATTTATATTATCTGAAACAGTACCTGGCCCATAATAGATGGTAATAAATATTGAATAAATGAATGAAGAGTAAAATTGGTGGTATGTGGCTTATGACACTTGAAGCTTAGCCATAAGCTAATACAGATCCTATTTAAAGCAGTATTTCCGGAGGTGTGTTCCATGCATTAATTCATTCAGGAGATCGTAATTAGCGTCAGCCACAGTCCTAGACTGCAATGATGGCTGACCAAAGTCCTATCCTTACTGTGAAGGGACTTGGATAAAACAGGCTAAATAAAGAATAATGACACTTGGTGGCAAACATGCAGGAAAAAACCAGGATGCCGTCACAGAACAGTGCAAACTTTAGTGTGCCTTGTAATCCCCTGGAGGGCTTGTTAATACACAAATGACTACTCCTCCAGCCCCCAGAGTTTCTCACTCAGCAGGTCTGGAGCAGGAGCCGAGAACTTGAGCTTCTAACAAGTGCCCAGCTGCTGCCGATGCCGTTGGTTGGGGGACCCCACTTTGCAATCCACTGAGATAGGCAGTAAGGGATTGAGATGGGTGAGGGAGAGCGTTGCTCCTTCGGCGCTTGCAAAAGCTTTGTCTGAAGACAGGATGGCTAGACGGAGCCCCGGAGACCCAAAGGACAAGAAGCTGTAAAGTCTCATATTTCAGACTGAGGCAAGAGCAGATGTCTAGAAACAGGAAAGGTTTGTCTGGTTTCGGAGCTGGGAGGACGCCAGTGAGGCTGGAAGATCCTGGGGGAGGGGATGGTCAATGTCAGAGTACAGGAGTGGGCTCAGCATCAGTGGTGTGGGACCCTACAGGCCATGGCACGGGGTTTGCACTTCACCTGAATGCAGAGGGAAGTCAGCGAGGATTACAGACAGAGAAGGAGTGAGACCCAGTTCACATGTTAAGGAGCTCACGCTGTAGAAAGGAGAAGGGATGGCAAGTTAGCAAGAGTAATGTTGGAGAGACCAGAATCGGAGGCTCTGACCATGGACATGGGTGACAGATGAGTTTGGTACCACCCTAGGGAGTGTCGGGGAACATGTGAGAAGGGGATGGACTGAAGCTCTGTTTCACCCCCCAAAAATGTTAGGGAAGCATTGGCTACCCTGAAATCAGAACCAGTTTTTAACCACTGGGCTTTTCAGAGCCTTTAAAATGGAAATGTTCACTGTGAATCCCTAATAAGAGATTTTCCTGAGAGCGCCTTTGGTCTGCACCCGCGCTTTCAAAGGTCCTGGCGCTCTTCTGGCCTCATCCGCTGAGTCATCCACAGAGTCGTTCCCTGGGTCCCACGTAAGAGCAAGCTGCGGAGCCGGGCACTCAGGTTTCCCAGCCAAAGCTTAGGAACCTTAGGAGCATGATGCCAGGAGCATCTCTGACTTGGAAAGCTTGCCCCAGGTGAAGTATGAAATAAATGCAGTATGCTTAGAGATTAGATGCCTGAAGAGTCTGAGCTCTTCGGATTCCTGGAACAGGTAAGATGGGGGCCGTGTGCATGAGGGTTCAACTTTCAAGCATATGTGACGCTTCCCTACTCTCTCAAATAAGCCTGTTTTGTGGTTGCCTCCTCAACCTAAATGTTTAGTCAGGTCCCAGCACATGCAAGGAAAAACTCAGGAATGCTCCCTAAGGCTGCCCCTCCTGCTGGTGCTACGCTCCTCATGGGTGCCCTGGGGCAGAGGAGGGGTGTGGAGGCTCTCCCGAGTGAAGCACAACTTAACTGTGACTTGGAGGGTTTACCTCTCTGAGCCTCAGGTTTGTTACTCCAAACTGGAAATAACTCACCTTCAGAAGAGCTTAAGAGGATTAATGAAATCATTCAGGTAAAGAACTTAACACATTAACCATAATAATAGTAGCTCTTGTTATTGGTGGGAATTACATGTTTTCTACTTCCCTTTTGGTCAAGTGTTAACTGGGCTTCTTTTCAGCTGCAGAAAGCCCCAGACTGCTTTCCTCCTCCCTGTCTGGGGCTCCTTGAAGGAGGAGGCTCCTTGATTCATAGCTCTTCTTACTTGGGGTGAAATTTTGCAGGGAGCAATAGTTCTGAAAAACCATTGTTCCTCTAACCACATGTTAACTTAGAGACATGTTCTCCTCTTTTTTTCCAGGCATCCTATTTTACCCTAAAAAGACTATAATGAATTTTCTCTTTTGGAATGAAATTTGATTGTTTCTTTATCATGGGCAAAATACATCAAAGACTGCCTTGTGAGAGAGCAACTCTTCGTGAGCTGATAGTTATCAGAGACATCCTTATCAGTTTAAGTGAGGCACACATTGCCCAAAGCGTGATGAGAGCTTTTCAAGGAAACTCCACTGGCTCACTCTCTTTTCCTCATTTCATTATTAGTGACTTAATAATACTCCCTTTCTTTCAGGAGCACATCTTCAGGTACCACCATTTTAAATTAATTCTTTCATCACTAGATGATGACAAATGAGGAGCCTAAAAAGATCTGCCCGGAAGAGCCAGTCTTGACACTCTGCCAAGGTGACTGTTGGATTTGTAAGGGAGGACATGAGAAACGGTGTTCTGGTTGAAGCTGTTCTGTGTGTCACGGTGACTTAATTAAAGTCTTCCTGATGGCTCTTGGGGAGGAATAATGAGTTGGTTCCATCAAGTTTTTTCCAGGCACTTCCTGTGGTACAAAATCTGAATGAACTATCTACTCTGTAAATCTGATGAAGACCAAGTTCTAAAAATAATATATGCACTGTGGGAAGAATCTGGATACAAACTTAGCAGCCAGGATACTAGACGTGAAGAAAAAATTTAAGGTCTTGATGCTGTCACTTTGGGCAGAGTGTAACAACGAGACTACTCTCTGCAGGTTAGGGCAGCACATGAGTTGTCTCTAATCTGTCAGAGGCCTGCATGAAGGGATGGCCATCACTTCTCATACTGTTAAGTGGATGTTCTCTCCATGTTCTGGGTCCCTGCCATTGGATGCAGGCCTCACCTTAAAGCTCAGAGGAATGAAGAAAAGAGAATAAATTTATCTTATCTCTCTTATGCTTAGGAAGCCTCTTTGTGAAGCTGTTCTTAACAAAATGGGAGTAATTCCAAAAATTATCCTAGTACTAGGTGGGAACACACACACAGTGCCTAGTCATGGGTCTCCTGTGCTCACTCTGGCTAAGGAACGTGAACGAGTTCAGATATACTGTGAAAACTAGGTCTTTTAATTTATAAATGTGGACATTGTGTGTAAACAATGACTATTATTTACAACTGAGTGACCTTTTTAAAAATTAATACTAGGGGCACCTGGGCGGCTCCGTTGGTTAAGCGGCTGCCTTTGGCTCAGGTCATGATCCCAGCATCGGCTCCCTACTCAGTGGGGTGTCTGCTGTTCCCTCCCCCTGCTCTTGTGCTCTTGTTCGCTCTCTCCCTCTCAAATAAAATCTAAAAAAAAAAATTAATACTAAATTTTCTATAACATATAAAAAGTCCTCATCATCTATTTAGAACTTAATAAAGGATATAGATTTGTTATAGTGTATATGACACACTTTGCATAAAAATCTACTTATTCTTTCTGAAGCCCTGTTTACATCTCTGTTTTCTACCACAAGGTTAATCATTTGCCTCATTAACTCTTCTTATATCTGAGAAGAATGAATTTCTTAAGTGTGTTGCAGTAAAATAGGTGATTACATAGAGTAACTTAATATTTTATTAGTAACTATGAAGATCTAGGATGGTTTAGATAGGAGAGTACAGACATATATATGTGTATGTTTGGTTGGGTGGTTTATTTGTCCCTCTCTTTAGAGGAATGGAGGGGAGCCATACGGACAGACCCTCCTGGCTGGCATGGTCGATCACCTCCTGAGATTATAGGGACCTGAGTTCTCTTAACCTGAGCAGACACCAGCAGGGCCGGAACCTGTGACCTCTGTATTCAGCTCCACATTACTGAGTAGAGATGGATAATGGAGAGTAATGAACTCAGTCCTGCAGACATAGCAGAGGTGGATAAATTCGTGATGAAGGAGTAGGGAGCGTGAGCACCAAGAGAGGCCTGCTTAAAACCGTTTATCCACGAGGGAATGATTAGGTGTCCAGAAATCATCCTTGCTAGTATCACTGCCATTGTGGACCACCCAGAAGAGGCTATAGACTTGTGTACTTGCTTGGGTTGGAAAGGAATGAAGAAATAATACCCTAACTACTCATGGAATAGTAGCTTTTCTCATTCCACCCTGAAGCCCAAGGGATGTGTCCAACGCAGATCCATCCCTACGTAAAAACTTTTGACTGTTCACACCTTCTCAGAGTACATTCCCTCAAAAGTGGGCTCACAGGGCTTTTGTTATCTGGCAACTGTCATCTAGCAGTCGCCGCACCCCCCATCCCCCCTATTATTTCCATCTGTCTTTGTCTTCTTTTAACCTGGAATGCCCTGTCTACCTTTCCTCACAAAGCTGGCTTTGTCCTTATCCTTTATATTCAAATCAGCTTGCTCCTTCTCTGTGCATCCTGTCACCTGGTACATTTTCTCCTCTTTAAGTGTCTCTTCAGAATTAGGTTAAAATGATTTATGTTCTTGTAGGGGAGGTCCCTTGTCCTACTCACCTATGGGTCCTCAGCCCTTAACAGAGTAGGTAGCACATGATAAGTGTTCAGCAAGTATTCCTGACGCAAACCTGTGAAAGCCTGCATTGGTATAGGGTTGATTTGTGTAGTTAGTGAAAGATTTTCACTGCATTTGGCCTTGCCCACCTCCTTATGAGCCGCAGAAAAGCTGTTCTCAGAAGCTACCATTTACTGAATGTCAACCAGGAGCCAGGCTGTGTGCTGGGTGCTTGACGTGCATTAATGCTCCCTGAATTGACAAAACAACCTTACCACTCTTGCCAAATAAGAAAACTGAGGCTCGGGGAGGTCAAGAAACATTCCTAAGGGTCCCCAGTGCTCATTTAAATGGGCTGTGTTCCTTTGACCCCACCACATTGGGAATCTCTCCCCGTGTGTGTTCCCGTTTACAACCTAGTGCCTTTCCTGCCTGTGCCCTGGAGCTATTTCTTCTTCCTCCTTCATGTTTGCTTACTAGACTCAGAGCAGATCACAGAGCAAAAGCACTTTGGATGTTAGTGACAACGGCGTGAATCCAGAGTTGAAGGCTAATGTTTTAAGTGAGTGTTCGGTTCAGGTTGTATTGATTTCTCCCCTCTCCACTTTGTTATGGCCAAGTGCTCTGGGCAGAAATCTAACAAAACAAGCTCACAGAGCTGCTCTTGGGGCCAGGGGGGTCAGAGGTCACTACACTGATGTGTGGGGAACATTAGCCAAATGACAGTGGCTCAACTGAAGAACTTGAAGTGACTACACAGTCAGATGTCGGTGTACTCCACACATGTTACTGATTACCTGCCAACTTGGGACGGGGCAGAACTGAACTTGGTCTGGTTTGCCTCCTGGATAATAGTACTATTCACCTAGGCCTTCTGTGAACCTAGAGCCCCTTGAACGCACCAGTTACACTGCGTTATAATTTCTCGTCTACATGTCTCTCTTCCCTCCAAGCAGTTCCTTAAACACAAAGATTGGGTCTCATGCACCCATTCATTCAAGTCACAGCTGTTAAGCACATAGTGTACTTCAAACTCCGTGCTTAACTGTTTGATGGGTAGAGATGAATACAATGGATTAGACCAGAACTCTGTCTCAGAAGAGTTTGCAGACACGCAAGAGACAACTACTAAAAACTCTTAGGAGAGCTCTTAGGGATTTCATTCATCCTGGTAGCCCCAAATTTTAGCCTAGCACCTGGAATGATGAGTTCTGAATGTTTGTTGAGTGCTAACTAAATGCCTGGAACTGTGCTAAATGCTTTGTATTCATTACTTTATTTAATCCTCACAACTTTTTATATAGAGCTGCCAGTACCAGTATTATCCACATTTAGTAGATGGAGAAAGTGAAGCATCCAGGAAACGTTTAACGTTTGAGTGAATTCAGGAATAGTCAAACTATTGATCCCACATTGTTGAGTCTTACTGTCTCTTCTTAAAATCTCATATGAAAGATGATTCAGTAGCCTGAAGTGAACTCTTCTTGTGTTTTAGCCAACATCATTAACTTTTTTCTTTAATATTTTATCTATTCAAGGAATTCTACTAGTCCCAAGAGTGTGTTGTATGAAATCATACTATTCCATTATGTTTAAGTGGCCATTTGGAGTCAGAGCTGTTTAAGAACCATCAAAGATGTCTTTAGGTTGGAAAGTTTAAGTCCCAAGATAAATTGAAATTATACTGCTTGTCAGTGCCTTGTCTGCCCCATCCCTGCCACAGGTCCAGCACTAGCTCTTTGCAGAGAGTTCAGAGCAGTTTGTTGTCTGACCTATATCTTAGATCAGTGATTCCCACCCTCCTCCTCCCTCACCAACCCAAGGCAGTACTACTAACATTAAGCATCATGCATCGAACATTCACTACACACCTAGCTTTATGCTAAGAGCTTTATGTACATTTTCTTATTACCTTAATTAATATTTCCTTTTTTATGGATGGGAAAACTGAGGTTCAAAGAGAGATTGGGCGTGGCCAAAATTTGAGCCCAGATAATCTGACTGCACAGTCCACACTCACAGTTAGTACGCTCTAAAAATATTGCCATCAATGTCCATTGCAGACTTCAACAATAATTCTTTCGGTATGTCTGTTAAGGGTAGGAGAGTGAAATTTAGAAAGCCCCCCTATCAGGGTGGTTCCGATACATTCCTCTCTCTCAAAATCACAGCAGAGTATACAGATCATACAGTTTCAAGCCCATCTCAAGTTCTGAGGTCTTTCCTGACCTCTCTAACCCCTTAGTCTCTTCTTCCCTTAAGCCTAGAGCACAATGAGATTAAATACTTAATTGACAGTTCACCATACACTGTCTTACCACCTCTCATATTCCACTTGGATATCTTGCCTGCTGTTTTCAACTAGACTAATTTCCTAGAGGGCTGAGAGTTCATTCCCTCCCATATGGCACCTGCAGAACACACTATAGGGCATGGACACTTAATCAATGCCCCTTGTTTCCTTAAAGAGTGGCAGGATAGTTTATTGGACTCTGAAGGCAGATAGGCTCTGTTCTTCACCTGCTAAGTTACAATGGGTTGCAACCCAGTGAAAATTACAAAATTTCATTTACTCCAACTGTAATATAGGGATTAAAACAATACCTTATAGAGTTGTCGGGAATATTAAAAAGGAACAGAGAATGCACTTGGCATAGTTCCTAATAATAGCTCTCAATAAATAGTAATTATTAATGTTATTACAGAATAGCTGAATTCATTGGGTGTTTGCTCTCTGTTACATGCTGTGCTAAATGCTTTGTATGCAATTATCTCATTTAATTTTTTCATAGTGTAGAAAAGATTTGTTAACTTCAAAAAAAAAAAAAAAGCCTTCCTTTTACCCCAAAGTTATTTAAGAACACCAGTTGCTCTCACCGTCTTCAGAGTCATGTAGCAGGCCAGCCAGGCATAATAGGGTGTTGTAACACACTCTTGGTACTTCATGGTAACTGTTAGAGTTAACACAATAATTACTAATGACAGCTAAAGCACTGGAATTGACAAATGTTTTGCTTTCTTATGTAAGTTAAAGTGGATCCAAATTGTGATACCATTCTTCCCTCTCAAAGATGTCCCTAACCCCTCTCTCTCAAGTCAAAGAGAAAGTCAAGATGGATTGCCAATCAGAGCATCCCACATGGACCCTTCAGTAATGTGTGTTGCTGTACAAAACAGGATGAGAACTGCTGGTCCAGGCACGAGGTGTAGCATTAAATCTTTTAGGACCCTGAAATACTTCTAAGGCAAACAGAGTAGAAGTTGCTTTGCTCAGTGTGATCTAGACCACCCAATTTAACCACACATTCTTCAGTATGCAGGTTGGTTTATTTTATAGAGAAGTTAGAGCAGGTTGGGTTGAGAAAGTCTTGTCCTGTAAGGTTTTTTGTTTTTTCTTTTGAAATCAATTTGGTGCTGAATTATAAGCTAAGAGTTTTCTAGGTGTGCTGTAGAACATGTGTTTTGATGACTGAGAATCCTGCAGAGCAGAGGATTTTTAGGGCTGTGAAACTAGGCTGTATGATACCACGCTGGTGGGTACGTGTCATTATACATTTGTCTGGACCCACAGATTGTATGACACCAAGAGTGAGCCCTAATGTAAACTATGGACTTTGGGTGATAACGATGTGTCTGTATAGGTTCATCAATTGTAACAAATGTACTACTCTGCTGGGGGTTGTTGATAATGGGGAAGGGTATGCATGTATGGAAGCAGGGGGTAAATGGGAAATCCCTGTACCTTCTGCTCCATTTTTCTGTGAACCTACAACAGCTCTAAAAAAAATAAAATCTAGGGGTACCTGGCTAGCTCAGTCAGTAGAGCATGCAACTCTCAATCTCAGGGTTCTAAGTTCGAGCCTCATGTTGGGTATAGAGATTACTCAAAAATAAAATCTTTCTTAAAAAAAAAATCTTTAAAAATAAATAATAAAATCTATTACCAAAACAAAACAGGAAACTTGTCCAGTTAAACATAGATATATTAAACATCTGCTACATGCCTGACTTATGGGATAGGTTCAGAGAACACCAAAATAATCAATTTGGACATGCCCTTGGTGAGAAAAAATGGGTTCATATCCTGAGTAAACTGGAGTCTAGGCAGACAAGCAAGAATACAAACTGCAGAAATTTTAATAAGGGTTGTAGGAAGATGCATACAGAAAATGTTGAGAGTAGGGGCACCTGGGTGGCTCAGTCGGTTAAGCATCTGCCTTTGGCTCAGTTCATGATCCCAGGGTCCTGGGATCGAGCCCCCCATGGGCTCCCTGCTTAGCAGGGAGTCTGCTGCTACCCACCTTCCCACTCATGCTCTCTCTCACTATCTCTGTCTCTCTCAAATAAATAAATATAATATTTTTTTTAAATGCTGAGAGTAGAATGGAAGGGGGTGCACCTAACTGGATATGGAAGGTAGCGGTATGGGAGGTTTCCTAGAGGAGGTGATACCTCAGCAGGGTCTTGTAGGATGAGTAGGAGCTTCCTAGGCCTAATCATCATAGTTAATCATCAACAGTGGAGGTAGGTTGAAGGTGGGGACAGTTCTGTGACTGGCTGACTCTGTGTTGGCAAGGTACCTTTAAATTCAGTTTTGGTTTTCTGCAGTGGATAATTCTTTTTTTCCTGGAGCATTAGGAGATCGGTTTAATTAACGTTCATAAAGCTTTCGGTCATCTTTGGGTAAAAGGTGAGGTAGAAGGGAAGTATTTTCTTCATTATCCTCACTTTACCAGCATCTCATCATGTAAGGAAAATTCCCTGAAAGGTCATTTCTAAGAAGCAGTATTAGTCCGGTGGCTCCTAAGCCTTATGTAACTTCCTGGAACAATGCAAGAGTAGGGAAAAGAAAGTGACATCAGCATGGAGATAATAATGAATTTAAATCCTAAGCCTTCTTGCCTTACTGCAGCTGCTCAGGATGAGACAAGCTGGAAGCTTCTAAACTTAACTCTGCCACTGCCTGGAAGCTTCTAATTAAAAGTTTTCAAATAAAATCAATAAGTTTTGACAGATAAAAGAGCAGATGGCTCAAGGAAGAGAACGAAAAGACCACACTTGGAAAGCCTGGGGCTTTAATTCCGTTTGAAAACACACTCCGCGTAGGAGAAAGCAGAGCTCCAACATGGACATGCTTAGAAGGCAGTAGAGGCTGTAGTGGGCCCGGTTCCATGTCAGATTTCACTGTGAAATTTTAGTTTGTGGCACAACTAACCCCTCCTGTTGCTCCGAATCCGTGTCCGTGCAATGGGAGTGGTCATCTCTGCCTTACAAGCAAGGGTGCTCCTTTGTTCCCCGGAGTGACTTTTGTTCATTCTTGCATCTTTCTTTCATCCACCACGTGTGTGTTGAGCGCCTCCTACCAGCTGGTGTTACTCCGCTGGGTGCTGGGGATGCGGGGTGAGCCGAAATGAGACCAGGGTTTTTTATTGCCTCCAACAGAGCCAACTTAGTGCAGATTTAGTGCAACTCATCGATTATTAATGGACTGATTAAATACAGCAAGTGAAAATCCATAGACTTCTAAAAATGCTGTGTATTTGATATTATTTGATGATGATGATAGCACTGTATTGTATTTTATTAATTTGATCAAATACTTCGACGTACTTCATAGTTAATCCTCAGGACAAATCTTTGACATGGATGTTGATAACTTTTAACGAAGAGGAAACTGAAATTGAAAGGATGAGGGTTCCCGCCCCGAATCCCAGAGCTGCTCCACAGCAGAGCTGTGACGCCAACCCATCTCCTCTGAAGCTAGTTCGCGTGCTCTCTTGCTGCTGCAGGTTGAACCTTTTGGGCAGTCATTTGGAATGTCAGTCATCTGACCATTGTAAACCTCTCATCCAAAGAGAGTGCTTGTATGAGCAATTCTAGAGAATGCTGACATCCCTGGTGTCCATATTGAGAGGTGGGGGTGGCCTACCAGGCAGAAATATTGCATAAACGGAACTATGATGTGGGCAAAACAAGCTGAGCAGTCGTGTCACGATGCAAGCTCTTTGTTTGCCTGGTCTATTCAGCTCTCCCTGGGAGTTCCATGTCCTTCCTCCATCCTTTCATTTGGACGTCACTCTGCCTACGTTTGCTCAGCTTCAGCGTGTGGGAGGGTTTCCTTTTACCTTGATGCCTTGTAGAAAATGGAAGGTTCTTTAGGTTTCCTTGGCCCTCAGAAGCCAAGATGGGGTCAGGGCAAAGGGTTCCACTTGGGTACTGATCAAGTCATGGTTATTTTAGAAAGCTCCCTGTGGTTTGATTCCACTGGTGAGTCTAAGTACCGGTATAATTTGGGATGCAAGAGGTAGTTCAACATTTCCTCCTCCGTGTTGCATCTACCTGCAGTTTTCAGAGATCCATATGTTAAATTTGGGACACTCCAGGGAAGATCCATATCTTTGCAAGATACACAACAATTAGTGAAGCCATCTGTGTTTTCCAGACACCCCTGCATGTCTAAAAGCAGTGCCCTCTTCAAAGTCACCCCAAGTGGTGTTCCCTTTTCTGGTTCGCTCCATCTTTCCTGAGAACTCCATTGGCCCTGTGTCCTTCTCAGCTGGCCTGTGTCTCTTCTGTTACTAGGTTCCTACTCTAGTCCTTCCATTCCATAATCCTCACCACACACGATGGCCATTGCCATCTTTAAATCTATGTGTATATGTGTGTAATAGATAATTATATATGATACCATTATATATAATAAATTTGTACTAAATGCCATACATGTATCTAATGGATATGGAACCATGTGACTTAGCTGCCTCATGCCCTCATGTGGACAGGACCACGGCACTTGACCATGGCCTGTGTGCCCTACCTACCTCTCTCCCTCCTGTCCCATAGTTCCTCAGACCCACCTCGCTCTTGCCTCCTGCCTGGCCCTCACTCACCAATTTCCCGGAAAATTGATGTTCACATCCTAAAATCAGAGAATATCCTGCTCCCATCCATCCCCTAGCCCTCACTCTCTAGCTCAACTCCCCAGTTTTGATTCTCTTACCACTTCATTAACCTTTATTTCATTTTGGTCTTGTCTACCTCCTCCACCAGAGTGTAAGCCTTGTGAGGAGAGGGACAGGAGGGTTGCATCTGGCATATCCTCTGAGTTTGGCACTGTGCCCATCAGCGAGCTGCTCACTGATACCCTGAATGGTTGAATGAATGATGAACGCGTCTCGTGCCCCATCCAGGCTGTGACACAGCTTATTGGGCACACTGTCACAGGACAGATGGTAAAGGATGAAGCATTGAATCAAGGGCACACACTCTCCTAAGCTCTCTGTCTGAACTCACCCATTTAATGTTCATGAAAACCCTATGAGGATGGTACCGTTATTGTCAGCCCCATTTTTCAGATGAGGAAACTGAGAAGTTAAATCATTTAAAATATTCAAGAGATGGAACAAAGCTGCTCGAGACTCTGCAGCTGGAGAACGACAGAGCCAAGATTCACATGCAGGCATCTGGCTCCCGAGCTGCTGCAGGTCCCTCCTGGCTTCCTAGAGCAGAGTCACATATTACATTTGAGATCATGGAAAGAAACTTGGAGCAGGCTGCAGCCCGGGGAAATTAATCGATCTCACACCTGCTCCAGTGTACTCTTTCCCAGCCTGGGGAAGCTCGGGCTGATGTCATTAATTCTTTACTGTGTCCATATGAAAGGGAAACCAGAGTAATCTCTGCAGATGCTGGGATTGAAAGAATCATTGTTCCCTCATCAGAAAAGCATAATTAAGAGCCTCTCGGCCTATTAAATGAGGCAATGAATGCTAACGCACTTTGTAGAGTGTAAAACGCTCTATAAATGTTAGTTGTTCTTATTCTCGAGCTCTGTGGGACAATGGCTTATATGACAGAACTGCTGGTTCAGAAGGTTTCAGTAACTAAATCTACCCTGTAGTCAAGGAAAGGAAATGCGTCCAGTGTATTCCCTCCTATTGTCCTGAAAACTAAACAGGAATCCGTTCTTCTCCCGCATTTCCAAAATCCAGAGATATGCAAATTTAAATAGACAGGCTGCTTTTAAATGATACATGAAAGGGATTTTTGAAATGAATGTGCTGTGATTGAATTTCTGGTCAGTCACCCAGAAGGCATTTTGCACTAAGCTCTGGACCCAATTCCACTGAAAATGCATGAAGCTTTGGTGCCTGCAGCCAGTCTGGCCAGAGACGGGGATCAGGGTCCTTGCCACAAAACTTACACTAAATGGTGCAGATCCCCAGGCTCAAGGTTGAAAAACAAATTAGCACAAGCCTAAAACAAATCCAATACAAAGTTACTTTAAAGATACCTTTTGCACAACCTTGGCCAGACAATAAAACCCCTTTGATTTTAAACTGCTTGGTAAGACCAGCAGGTATTAATATATAACTTGGCATTTTCAGTGGAGGTAACTTTGTCACTTTCAAGAGAATTTGGCTACTTTTGAGAGTAAGAATATTACCAATTGGTGTTGTCCAAATAAAGGTCTCTTTGACCTGCTTTACCAATAGATAAGAAATACAGGTAAAAATAATCATTTAACGTATATGACAACGCTGAGATGATTTTTAAGAATAACTGACAGGAATTGGCTCTCTTAACAAGGTTGAAGAGCCCCACTAATCGCCTTGCTTATTATTAAACAAGTTTGCTAAGCAACCTTATTTCTTGGAGATGATCAAAGGTAAGTCTCAGACTTATCGGACTTGCCATGACATTCCAAAGGAGTGGAATTTTAAATTATATTTCCTCCCTTTTAGTATTGTGAAAAATTCGGTCAGTAGCATTTATCAAGTCAGTACAACAAAAATAGAGACAGAAGAGGTGAAGCTAAGTTCACCTGCACCCTCCTAACCCCATTCCTCAGAGGGGACCCCTGGAGTCACTTTAGCATATCTCTTTCCAGACCTTTCTCTACACATTTTTCTCTATGTGTGTATGTATTACTTTGAAACAATTTAGGCTGATATAAATGGTATACTAGTTGTCGATTGCTGCCATAAAACTTAATGCTTTGAAATAAGAAGGCTTTTCATCTTAAATGTTTTCTGAGCGGCAGTAGCCCGTGAGTGGCTAAACTGGTGGGCCCTGGCTTATGCTCTCTCATAAGGGTGTAGTCCGGATGTAAGCTGGGATGACAGTCATCTGAAGGCTGGACTGGGGCGGCAGGATCTGCTTTGCTGGTGGCTCGCTCACATGGTTGCTGGCTGGATGACACAGTCCCTCATTGGCTGTGAATAGGAAGCTGCCCCATGGGCCTCTCCAGGGGGCTCCTTGAGTGTTCTTATGATGTGGCAGCTAGCTTCATCCAGAACAAGTGATAAGAGAGCAAGAGAGTAAAAGTGATCAAGGAATAAACCATGACCTAGTCTTGGAAGTGACACATGGTCATTTCTGCCATATTCTCTTCATTAGGGAGTCACTAGTTCTGGCCCACAGTCAAGGAGAGGCTAATCAAGCTCCAGTTGCTAAAGGAGTATCAGAGAATTTCTGGACACATTTTAAAACCGCTACATATGACATGCTGCACATAGGATTCCACAATTACCTTTTTTCATGTAGTTGTCTTATTATGGACAGATTATATGTACTGACTCAGTATATGTGCTGATTTATTCTTTTAACAGCTGCATACTATCCCACTATCTATTTAATCATTCTCCTTAGGACAGATACCCCTTGAGATTTCATATTTTCACTCCCATAGATAACACAACAGTGAGGATGCTTTCTTAATGCCTCTTTGGCATGTGTACCGGGATTTCTCAGCAAAAATGCATTGAAGTAGAATTAGCGAGTTGAAGCATCTGTTTATTGTTAACAGTTGCTATCAAATGGCCCTCCAGAATGACTGTTCTTATTTCCAACCATTCATTCATTCTTACACGTGACAGTGGGGGAACTTGTGGTAGAACCTTATTAGGTCAAATAGCTTGGGGACTTATAGATTATTTGGCCTTTTCTGAGTCTGGGTTTGGGAGAGACCTGAGAGTTTTCCCACTTTGCTCATGATTGCAGCCTCTCTCCTTGAACTCTGCTTGATTTAAACAAAAATACAGGAGCTCATCCCTCTGGAGACAGGGAGGCTTAATTGTTGTTTACAAAGGACTCAGAGGTTCTCAGGTACAAGTTGCCCCTGGAGAACCAGGTTGATTATTGTTCATTCAAAACGACTTCCTCTGTTACGGTAGCAGCTGAGAAATCACATGCACAAGCCAGCATGGGGATTTCAATGCAAAATTAAATGCCATTTTAGTAGCAACTATTTCTGGACTTTGGCTGTGCCTTTTTATTGCAAGTTAGTGATGCATAAAATCACAGAATCCTCTGAGCCCTCCTACCATATAACTTAACCTTCCTTTAAACCCAATAACTGGACTGACTTCATTCTGTTCAAGCTTCCAAGTGTCCTTGGCTGCAGGAATCATTAATTGCAGCTACCAATCCTGATCAATAATTAATAATATCAATAATTAACAGCAGATACCAACCCTGAGACAAGTGAACCACACAAAAGGATTTGGTGTGATTTATTTCTCTTTATTTACTGCCCAATCATGAGTGAGAATGGTTGGACAGATCCAAAAGAGTGTATCATAGAGGCAACCACTGTTCATTCCTTCAGTCTATATTAATTGAGTCCCTGCCATGGGCCAGGTACTGTGCTGTTTGGTATGTGTATGTACGAAGAGTGTTAACATGATTAATACCTGCAAGAATTTGAAATCTTGGTGTAATTATTATCAGATAATTTGTGCATCTTACATATCGGGCACTGTGCTCAGCTTTTTATAGACATTAATGCCTTTCATTCTCTCAACAGTCCTGTTGAACTAGGTAGCATTGCCATTTTACAAATGTCATGATAAATGCAAAACCCTAGTTCTTTCATGAGCCGGCTGCTCATCTCCATCTGGGTTCCTAACCCTGCTGAACCCTAGTGAATGAGAAGGCTGGACTAGTTCACCTTGTGCCACGATGTGTTTTTTCTCACAAGAAGCTCCATGAAAATGCTATAGTGACAGTGTATACCCTGCTTAGAGATCCCTGTGGTCTACAGTGGCCACTCCTGTAGATCTCATCTCAGAAGCTTTCCCTGAGCTCCCTGGCAAGGTTGGAACTCCAGAACACACGCAGTGTCCCTTCCTTCCTGAATTCTTGGCACAGTGGAAGTCCACGTCTGGGAGGTTATTTGCTGTGCCTCCACCAGGCTGCTGTAAGATCTGTGGGGCTGTGGTCTGTGCTTTTCCCACTCGCTTCTGTTGCTCCAGAACCTGGCACAGAGCCTGGACTGGATTATCAATATTATTTAGTCCATTAACTAATTGCTTTATTAAAGGCTCAAAAAAAAAAAAAAAGCCACACTGAAGAAACCTGGAGACTACTTTAACTTGTCTCACACCTTCCAAGCCTCAGTCAACAAATATTTATTGACCATGTCCTTTGATGGAGGCACCAAATTAAGAATGGAGGATGTAGCAATAAACTAGATATGATCCTTATTCTCCCGAAACCTGCATTCCGTCAGGGGATGCAGATGATAAATTAGTCAAATAAAATGAATAAGATAATTTCAGGTATTCCTAAGTCCTCAGATGAAAATTGAACTGAGAGCGACTAACAGGATGGGGGGTAGTCACGGAAGAGTCTCCAAAGAGGGCACATCACACTGAGTCCTGACCTGTGGTGAGGAGCCAGCCTTGGGAAGTTGCAGGCACAGATTTGTCTTGATACTAGTAAGGGTATGAGTTACTCAGGGCAGAAGTCTTGGAGTCATCCCTGACTCCTTCCTCTATACTCCTGTCACCTCTGTCTCCAGAGTGTCCCAAGCTGGCTGGCTTCTCCCTGCCCTCCCTGCCTTCCTCTAGCCCATCATTATTCTCACCTGGAGTGTTGGAATACCCCCTGACAGGTTTCTCTGCTTTCATGTCTCCACCACTGTCCGCTCTCTAGAAGTCAGATCCGATCACTGCCCAGTTCACATCCTTCTGTGGCTTCTCCTCACACTGAGGGTAAAACTTTAGTACTGACTAAAGCCTACAGAGTCTCACATCCTCTGGCCTCCTCTCCAACCCCATTTTCTACTGCTCTCCTGCTTTAGGCACACTCCCCTTCTCCCTCCTCCACAAGCAGGCCAAGCATGTTCCCACCTCGGGCGCTTTGCACTTGTTTCCTATTGCTGGAATGCTCTTCCTCACCCACCCGTGCTTTTGTGGTTTGCTCCATCACTTAATTCTTCTGTTCACATATTAACCAGAAGACTCCCCATCCCTTACTGAAAATGGCCATCACCATTCTTTCCTGGGCTTCAAAGCTTTGTAACTTTGTTTTGTAGAACTCCACATAACCGAGGGTGCATGTTATGTGTGTCTTTCTGTCTCTATTATAAGCCCCATGAGAGTGGGAAGTGAATCAGCCTTGTTCACTTTTGTATTTCCAGTACCTGGAATAGTGGCCCTTGACCACTTTTTCATGGATGGATGGATGGGTGGATGGATGGCTGACTGACAAAATGCATGAGTTTTGGTATGTTGGAAAAACAGAAGTCAGGAGTGGGGAGAGAAAAGAGGAGAGCAAAGAGACAGCCTGGGGTCAGACCACACAAGACCATGTAAGTGATTTTAAGAAGCTCGAAATTATTCTAAGATGAACAAGAGGCTATTCACCTCTGGAAAGCTTTTGCTTTGTAATTCCTTCTAACAAGTGACATGGCATTTGGAGAAACATTGAACTGTATGACCTCTTTATTACCTTCTGTGATGCCCAGAAATAGAGCTTTACACTGCTCTTTGATCCTACCAATGTTTGCTTGGGATGCTATGGATGAACTAGCACGTATGGGATCAGCTACTTTGAGTTGTTGTATAAATTCACTTCCCCAGGGAGCCATCCCTGACCTCCCAGAGCAGAGTTAAGCATCCTCCCATGTGCTCCTACAGCTCCCACTGATACCAGAGCATGAGCTACTGCTTTGTGGTGTCTGTCTCTTGGTCCTGCTGGCATGTCAGCTCCTTGAGGCTGAGGACCTTCTCTTGTTGACTCCTCTAACTCAGAAACCACAGAGAGGCTGCTGGTCATCTGGATCCAGCCCACCAGAGTGTGTGGTTCACCTGTTTTGTTTTAATTTAATTCACAGTAGTCAACATTTTAGATTTTTTTTTAAATGGATTTTTGGCTTCTCTTGAAAATTTAGAAGACATAGTAATGCTGTTCCCATGTTCTCAACCACTGGAGGAATTGAGTAGCAGCTACCCTGGTCCTAGGGGGCATGCTTTCTCCAGCAAGCCACCATCTCCACCACTCCCTATTCACTTCTAATGCTGGGGTTGACAATTTCCCCAAATTAGGGAAGTTCTCTGCTATAATTTGCTCCAATATACCTTCCGCCCCAAATAATTGAGATCCCAATTATTCTAATATTGTTTCGTCTTATGGTATCACTTATCTCTCGAATTCTGCCCTCATGATCAGTAGTTGTTTATCTCTCTTTTTCTCAGCTTCTTTATTTTCCATCATTTGGTCTTCTATATCACTAATTCTCTCTTCTGCCTCATTTATCCTAGCAGTTAGAGCATCCATTTTTTAATGCACCTCATTAATAGCCTTTTTGATTTCAACTTGGTTAGATTTTAGTCCTTTTATTTCTCCAGAAAGGGTTTCTCTAATATCTTCCATGCTTTTTTCAAGCCCAGCTAGTATCTTTAAAATCATGATTCTGAACTCTAGTTCCGACATCTTACTAATGTCCATATTGATTAGGTCCCTGGCAGTCAGTACTGCCACTTGTTCTTTTTTTTGAGGTGACTTTTTCCATCTTGTCATTTTGTCCAGAGGAGAATAGATGAATGAGAGAACAAAATGCTAACAGGGTAACAATGACCCCAGAAAAATACACACTAAACAAATCATAAGAGACCTGAAACCAGGGGAAAAGAAAGGGAAAGAAAGAAAAAAGAGAGAGAAAAAAGATTAAAAAAAAAAAAAGAATATGATCAAATATGATCAGGCTGGTGCATAGATCCGTGCCACACACTAGATTTTGGGCGTATTTTGGTCTGTTAGAAGAAAGTGCCTCCAAAGTTTTAAAGAAAGAAAAACTTATATATGTACAAAAATAAGGGTAAATACGATGAAGGGATGGAACATGACTGTAAAGATGAAAGTTATAAAAGATTTTATAAAAGGAATTAATAAGATAAGTTAGTTGAAAAAGAAAGAAGAAGAATTTTTAAAAAAGGTGGGGGAGAGAATGTGATCAGGCAGGAGACTAGAACAAAGCCATACACTAGAGATTTAGGGTATATTTTGGTCTGTTAGAAGAAACTGTATCCCAAAATTTTAAAGAGAGAACAACTTATATATATACCAAAAATAAGGTGAACTACTATGAAGGGATAGAATATGACTCTAAACATGAAAAATAAAAAAGATTTTTAAAAAGAGATTGATAAGATGTTGGTTGAAAAGGGAAAAAGAAAAATTTTTTAAAAATTTTAAAAATTAACTTTGAAAGACTACAGAATCATGGTAAAAAAGCCATGAATTCTATGTGCAGTATTCCCCTAGCGCTGGAGTTCTGCCGTTCTCATTGATCAGTAAACTTGGTCTTGGCTGGCTGTTCTCGCTGATCTTCTGGGGGAGGGGCCTGTCGCAGTGGTTCCCAAATGTCTTTGCCAGAGGTGGAATTGCCCCGCCCTTGCTGGTCTGGGCTAAGTAATCTGCTCGGGTTTGCTCTCGGGAGCTTTTGTTCCCTGCAAGCTTTCCGTACAGCTTTGGAGGCCAAGAGTGAAAATGGCGGCCTCCCAATGTCCACCCCAGAGGAGCCGAGAACTCGGGGCCCCGCTCCTCAGTGAGCCCCCAGAGAAAAGCCGTCAGTCACTCCCATCTCCCCGGTCTCCGGCCGCACTCCGTGCTCACCCAGCCTGTGACCGAGCGTTTCTATCTCTGGCACCCAATCCTGTTGTAGAGTCTCCAAACCCAGCAGATCCCTGCGGTGCGCTCCCGCGCCGTGCCTCCTGGGGGAGGAAGGGGAGTCTCCCCGGATCTGCTGCTTGTTGGGTCCCTGCTGGAGGAGCAGTGGCCCGCCTGTGCCACGGATCATGGTTTATGGCAACCCTGAGCTGAGGGCCCACGCCTCGGCTCCGTCTCTGCAGCCAGCTTCCCTGCTCTGATCCCTGGGAGCTCTGCCGCACTCAGGCACCCCCGGTCTTTCTGTGACCCCGAGGGTCCTGAGACCACAGTGTCCCACGAGGGTTCCACCCCCCCACTTAACCGCCAGAGTGACGTCCCTCAGTGGAGCAGACTTCTAAAAGTTCCAGTTTTGTGCTCCGCGGCTCTATCACTTGCTGGTAGCGGCCGATGGAGGCCCCCTCCCCCGCCGTCTATCCTCCTGAATATCGCCTCGGATTCACTTCTCCACACGCATGCCCTACCTTCCAGAAAGTGGTCGCTTTTCTGTTCAGAGAGTTGTTGCTATTCTTTTCTTCGATCTCCTGTTGAGTTTGTAGGTGTTCAGAATGGTTTGATCCCTATCCAGCTGAATTCCTGGGACCAGACGAAATCCAGGTCTCCTACTCCTCCGCCATCTTGCTCCGCCCCCCCATGGTCTGTATCTTGACTGAATGGATGTCTGTCTCTACAGTTATCTCAAAATTAAAAGCTTCATTAAAGTAAAATACAGGTCTTGGAAATCAGCCAGCCTTAGACTTCAATCCCCACTCTGCCACTTATTAGCTAAATGACCCTGGGCAGTTTGTTAGCCCCCCTGAGCTTCTTTTCCTCATCTGAAAAATGGGGATCATAAAAGTCTCATGCTCACATTGTTTTGCAGGTGAATTAAGTGAGGTCATGCATTTACAGAGCTTAAGAGCTAGTCTGTATCCAGCCTGCAGTTAAGAATCAGAGGCAGGGCCCACCCCGGTACATCTCAGGGTAAACCAGCGCTGGTGTTGAGCAGAGTTTGCCCATGTGTCTCAGTTCGTGCATGCTTAGTGTTGCAGTCATGGCTTTCATGGTGCTCCTAGGCCAGACGAAATCCTCAACACTTCTGTTTATTAACTAGTTAGGTCCAGACTACTTATAAGTATGTGCACCCTAAGAATTTAATAACTGAAAAAAAAAAAGTACACATAAATTGAAAGAAACCATATTTAATTTTATTCTTAACTGCAATTACATACAGCGAAATATATGCCTCTCTTGGACTCCGCACAGCCTCTTAAGCCTCAGAATGGGATTGGACACCACTACCCTTGGTGTCTGTTCCATCTTGATCTTGATGCAGTACTTGGATTTAATCACATCAGTTGCCAAAACCAACTTTGCCAAAATATGATGTTATTCAAGGGGGAAAAATAGACACTAATGTTGAAATAGTGAGTGTCCTTATGCTGGTTCTTGCAGTGTCTGACAGATGTTAAATATTGCTGTTTTTCCCCTCAAAATTTAAAACATCTTCCAACACCCTTTGAGTTTGCTCTGATACCATAGGGCACTTTGGTGCATAGATTGCAAACTGCAGGAATCATGGTTCATTCTGGCCTCTTTTCAAAGCAAAGTAGAGGAGACCCAGACAAAACATTACCCTCTAGGATCTTCCCAATTGGAGTGAGCCACCTGCTACTGGACATACTTGTGTCTCCAGGACAATAGCCTTTAGGGAACAAGAGTTATTTCCTCTGAATCAGCCAAGGCAGAGGAGATGATTACAAATGGATGCTGGAGGCGTGCCTGGGTGGCTCAGTCGGTTAAGCCTCTGCCTTCAGCTCAGGTCATGAGCTCAGAGTCCTGGGATAAAGCCCTGCATCTGGCCTCCACCCTCAGTGGGGAGTCTTCTCCTTCTCCTTCTGCCCTGCCCCCATCCCACTCATGTTCTCTTTCTCTCTTTCAAATAAATAAATAAAATCTTTAAAAAAAATGGATGCTGGACCATTTTACATGCTCTCTTTGGGATGCACTCTGTTGTGCAAGGCTCATTCCAGAGATAGTAAGCAATTAAGACAGTTCCTCTTCTCTCAAAATTAAATTCTAACATAAGCATCTAGAAGGTGACAAGTGTAGTCCTAGGTACTGGGGTCACAGAAGTTAGGCCTGCTCCCCAACCCTTAAGTAATGAGTATTAAAATCCATTCCACAGATGACAAGCAGCACGGTGTTATGGAAACCTTGCTGTCAGGAGACCTGAATTTCAGTCCAGACTCTGAGAAGTAGACTTGTTAGATCAGCCTTCCAGAGCCTCAGTTTCCATATCTGCAAAATAGGTGTTAACTCTGTGCGTAGCACCTTTACCCTCCCAGGAGCTAATGATGTAAATGAATGTAAATTCAGAGTCTTATGACCATCACATAGCAAGCACTTATATTTGCCACTTTTTAAATCACTAATTATCAGTCTGTTTTGTCCAAGAGTGAAAAGATTTCCAGACAACAAAATGTATTTCTCATGCTTCTCAGAAGAGGTGGACCTATCAAGAGGGGAGAGGAAGAAAATTCTGGAGGGTTGTGTAGTTGGTGTTAATGAGAAGCTTGGGAGCGTACAGAGGGGTACTGCCCCAGGAGGCTCCTCCTCCTTTTGCAGACAGGAGAATAAATTCTTTGAGAGCTAAATTGATCTGCTCATTCCCTGTTCCTTTTTTCTCTCCGATATATCACTTGAAAGCGATCAACTTTCTTCCTCTGATTCTGGCTGTCACCCAGGGGCTGTTTTATCCAGCTAGTGCCGCGTGTGACGTTTTTTGTTTTTACTCCCAGCCCAAAAGCCTTTCCAAAGTCAAAGTTACTATTTCTTCACAGATGTTGTGTCATTCCAGGCATCAGTGATAGATGTCGCTTCGTCGAGGTGGGTCTGATTGGAATCTCTCTCCAAGAAAGTGAGATGATAGGAAAGACCATAAAGCAGCTGTTAATTTCTCTCTCAAAGTGAGGAGGATTATGCACAGTGGTGGAAAGCCACTCTCTGGGTCCCCAGCCTAATTGTCTTGATTAACACGCTGCATGGCCATCACAGGTGTAGCACATAATAGCTCTATAAGATTTTCCTAGCCAGCCCAATTAAAATCTGTCATTGAGCCAAGAACTAACAGTGTGTGGATCATAATGCCAAAAGTCAAAACGAGTTCTCTAAATAATAACTGCTTGCATTTCTAGGACAATTTATGGTTTCAAAGCACATTTACCCTTCCTTTACTTAATTTTCTCCTCCTGTGGAAGGCAGGCAGTTGAGGAGGGGAACCCAACATTTGGAGAGATTTCATGACTTAATCAGTTACAGGACACCGGTAATTGTACCAGACTGCTCATGACAAAGATGAGTCCTTAAAGAGTTTTCTCCTGTCCGTATGGCAAAAACTAACGTGTCACTTAACAACTTAAAAATGCTTCTGTAGTTACTTTCTTATCCGATCTCCTGGGATAGCACTGTGAATCCAGCCTTTATTATCCCATTTTTATGCACACACAAAAAAGCTCAAAACCATGGAATATTAGTTGAAGTCCTGTGTTTTCTTTTAGAGTTGAAGAAGCTATGGTTTGGGGGAGGTTCTGTCACTTGCTCAAGGGCATATGGTAGAACAAGTGTGAGAACCCAGGCTTGCGGACTGGGACCCAGCCTTCCCACCCACCCTTCCACACATGCTCTCAGGAGCAAGGTGCATCTTAGAGTTAGAGGCAGATGAGACAGGGTATTACTCCATTACTCTGATGGCCACAGGGCCCAGCTCTGAACGACTGAAAGGTTTTGGTCAATGATTGATTTTTCCACTGAATTGGGAATGGGCAGTTTATATTCTAAACTGAGTATAAACTTGACCCCCTAGTCTCTTAACTGCCTGAGCTCTGTGGTGCTGACCGTGTGTTTGCTGAAGCTACCTTTGTTGGTTTACAGGCCACCCACCAGAGGCCCAGCAATGCATTTAAAGAACCCGAGTGGCTGTGAATCGTCATGAAGGCAGAGGATAAATGTCTTAGCAGACGAGGCAGGCGAGGAAGTTGACAGACAGCCTGCCTACAGGAAAAAAGAGCTCTAAGCTCTTCTCGATCAGAACCACAGTTTCTTGCAGTAAAATGTGGTGTTCTTTATTTCTCAGAGATGAGGAATGAGGAGGAAGCCCTCTTTGGCTCTTCTGATGATTTTTTTAGGTTAAGGCAGAGCCCCTGAGTACAAATGGTTGCCTGGCCCCTGTCCCAGGCCTGACGGAGCACACAGGATGGCTCCCTGGTGACAGGTGTGAGGGTAGGAGTGGAGTTTCACATTTCTCACTGCTGGAAGGGCAGTGTTTTCCACCCATTGTTCATTCTGAAAGCTCTCTTCAGCCCCAGCCTGTGTGTTCTCACTGGAGGAGGGAAGAGAATGAATTCTGTGTTCCCTATGGTACATTGAAGCCTAGGGCCAGGTTCCTTTAATCTAAAGAGCCAAAAATGATGATTTCCTCAAGAGCAAATGGCTCCCATTGCTTCTTTGGCTGCAGCGTATCTGTGTCTGCTCCACCATTCCATCCTGAAATCTGGGGTGCTGCGAAACTAGCCAAGTCAACCACGTCCCAATGCAAATAGCTTCTTTCGTTTAAAAAAAAAGGAATCACAGTTGGAGGTGGGAGAATAGCCTTGTGTTCTGTACTATTTTGTTTCAGATTTTTAAATATTATAAAAAGGAAAAAGAAGCAGGTATCTATTTATGTAAATACATAAGTATTTATTTATGAATGAGTATATGTGTCTGTATACAGATAAAAAAGAATATTTGCCATTTTTATAAAGACGTTCCCAAGCATGATATGAATAAATCTTCACTTGGCTTAGCTTAATGCAGTTGAATTGATTTCTGCCTGCTAACCTGTGATTCCCTCTCAGTGGGGAAGAATTGATAAGATCAGTCAGGCCCACTTTTGCACGTCATTGGGACTGGTTTTAATCTTGGTAATCCAACTGCAGATCACTCAATATGGAGGCAGACTGATTGGCAGCCATGTTGGCTGGATGACTTGGTGACCATATTTAGGGCACATTTTAGCTTATGATGTGGTATACAGTTCCTTGTCCTTTGGGCTTCATCGTGTGGCGTCTGTTTTCCTTGTCCTGTGAAGAGCCTGTTGGAATGAAGCATGGGAAAATCAACTTGACAGGGAAGAGAACGGAAATAAGTTTTAAGCAGTATCAGAAAGGAAATTTTAAAAAAGTAAAGCACTGTAGAGCCTTAGCGCTTGGAGAGGTTTGCATCAGGTTAGGCTTGGGGAAGCAGGCATTTAGCCCAAAAGTAAAGAATGCCCTTGGAGCCACTAGGTTAAAATTCATACCGTCCCCCTCTCATTAGGCACATAGGATCTGCCTCCCCCTTTACTTCTTTGAAAACGGTACCTCGTCTGCATCACAACTGGGGAGAGTCCTAAACATGGTGTCTTCTGGTAGCCTTGTGTGGGACTTTTATGCATTTTAAACAAAATCACGTATGCAGGGATAGTATGAATCCCGATTCACCTCCCCCCCCGCCCGCCGCCCCACCTGGCCCTTGTAGCCCAACAGACATTGAAAACTCCACTAGAATGTACTGTTGGTAGAGGAAAAGGAAAGGAAGAGAATTCTTCCTCCATCGCCCAGCCATTCATTTCCTACCAATTAATAAGTCACGCCAATCTTCAGACCACAGCCTGCTGTTGAAGAGGACTCAGACAATATAAACGGAATGCTTAGAATGGAACCCGATTCGCGTATGACTGTGTTAATTTATGAGACCTGCTGTAGCAAAGTACCATGAACTTTGTCTCAGCGTGGTTTAGACAACAGAAATTTATTATGTTATGGTTCTGGAGGCTGGAAGTCTGAGATCAAGGTGTTAGCAGGGTTGGTCACTTCTGAGGGCTGTGACAGAGAAACTGCTGCCTGCCTGTTTGCTAGCTTCTGGTGACGGACTGTCAATCTTTGGCGTTCCTTGGCTTGTAGATGCATCATCCTGATGGCTGCCCAAGTGTTCACAAGGCGTTCTCCCCCTGTGCGGATCTCTCTGTCCCAATTTCACCTTTTTATGAGGATACCAGTCATATTGGATTAGGGCCCACCCTAATGATCTCATCTTAACTATTTATATCTACTATGACGCTATTTTCAAATAAAATCACAATATGGGGGTCAGGACTTGAACATATGAAAGGGGGTCAAATCAACCCGTAACAATTACTATTACTTATTATTACATGTTAATCATCATTTGATTCTTAGCTTTTCATGATTTCCTCTAAACTTTGAATCTGCTCTCTCTATCCTACACATTAAAATTTCCAAAAAAAAAGAGAGTGAGGAAATTGGAATATCACCACATAGTGTGAATATCTTCTGGTAGCACTGGCTGAAAAATTGTGTCCACCATGTCAGGACATTTGTGGTCCTGATAAAAGGAACCCAGACAATTGGCCAGCCCAATCCAGCAAAGCAGCAGAGCTAATCATTAGTTACACCCGAAGCCATACAGAGTTTTGGCAATCTCTCCAACCTTAAGATTCTGGTGTCCTCCCACAGTGAGTAGGCAGCAGCCTGCCCAAACCTCACCAGATGGTGTGGAGTCCCCCGTGCCCCTGGCGTCATGCACATTTTAGATTTATTAAAACGCCCATGAAAAAAGAAATCCCCTTTGGAGCAATAAAGTCCCAAATCCAGCAATTTCCTGCAGTATCATAGCAAAGTCCCCCCGGCTGTTGTTGAGATGGTAGGCCAGTAATTCTTCAAAACAGTTTTCTTCTGACATGTACACAACATTCTCCTTTGTAAGAACCTGAAGGTTTGATTCCTCCAGAGCCCATTACATAGACAGATTGGCCCCTAAGATAATTACAAGAAGATAGTCTAATGAGCTCGATTAAGGAAATCCCATTACCTCCATGAAGAATCAGCAGTGAAATGCAAACCCAGACAAGTCTCCCTCCACAAAAAATAGTTTCTTACCTAGAGCGTAGAAACAGCACTCAGTCCACCGGTTTATATTTGGAAACTAGGCTGATATTGATCTGTCAAAACAGGATCATTGAACTAGAGTATTTTTACTCCACTCTGTTTCAAAAGAATTTAGGATGACATACAAGGGTGTATCAAATATAACATTTTAGAATAAATTAAAAGTTGGGGGACCTAAAATTATAGTCTTGTTACTGGAAGCCAATTTTCTAGCAGAGGCAGGACTGGCAGCAGTAGAAAACCCAGCCTTTCCTGATCTGACATGATCCTCAGAGCCCTGGGGATTGCTCCCCACCCCCTGAGAGAGACAACCCCTTGGGTTGTTATTAATAACCTTAGCTATTGATTCCCCTGGCATCTAGATGGGTAAGAGGGTGAAAAATTCCCAGCTGTATAAGGAAATAGCTGTCCACAAGGATGCCCTTAGTGGTTTCATCCTCTTTTCTCAGAAAGATGGGATTTGTATGGATATATAACATTGTCAGCTCATAATTTATGCTGCTTCCCTTCCCCTGCCACTGTTACCTCCAACTTCAGATTTTAAGCATATTTTTTAAAAGTGTATACGAAAATGTTTTGGAAGATGGGAAAAAAATCACTTTTGCTAAATCACTAAATGAAAAGTTAAGAGGCTGTATTAAGCTCACCTCTGCCCCATGCCCTCTTAGTGTCTGCAACACATATATGGAGAAGAAAGTTGCTTGCTAGTTTCGAAACTTTCTTACTGAAAGTGCCTCACCATTATTGACTAAGTATTTTCAAAATCCCGGTGGTGAGCATAAGAGTTACCTGGCGAGTTTGTAAGTTGCAGATTCGAACTTTGGATTCCTTAAAGAGTCTGATTCGGTAGAACCAGGGCTGGACCCAGGAATCTGCATTTTTGTGGCTGTTTTGTTTGTAGGTGATTATGATCTTCATGGCCTATGAAATACTAATGAGTACTGTGCTGTCCTATGGCCATCATCTTTTTTTTGCATTTTTTTATCCTACCATTCTTACTTCAAAATGGAATTTTTCCCCAGGTGTGATGCCTAGAAAAGCAAAGCATGCTTATTATTTTTCAAAAAGTTAGACAATGTAAGAAAAATCCTCAATATTCTGCCATTGAGGCAGAATTAACGTAAAATTTTAATGAATATCCAGCAAGAAATGTTTTGTGTGTGTGTGTAATTTCTATCATTTAAAAATACTGTTTCAAGTTTGCAGACCCAAATTCGTGAAAGAGAAAAGGGAGGGAGGTGACTTCCACAAGATCTTTCTCTTCCAGTAATAACAACCAGTACCTTATCTTCCTTGGGTTCTGGGCCTCTAAGGGCCCTTCATTTACAGCGGCTGTTGGCAGTGGTGACTTCACAGCTCCCTATAGCTCTACTTAGAACAGTTTTCTTGAAGGGCTGGTAGCTGTTGATTGCTAACTCAGAAGACATGAGGGAAATTGCTGTACCATCTCCAAGATTCTTTTTTATTGCACACATCGTCTTCCCACCATAGAACTGGTCTGTTTTACCCCTTCTCCATCTTCTCCATTTGGAAATCCACATCTGCCCTTCATTTTGCTGCCTTTGGTGTGAACTGTCCTCAAGCAGGTGGCCTCTGAGAGGTCTTCCCTAGCTAGAGCAGGCTCTAAAACCGCATGTTCCAAGGTTCTCCATTTATTCAGTGCTTCATAATGATTGTGAGGTCTTACCTCTCTGAGAATCTCAAGAAAGTGATGAACCCTCACTCCTGAAAACTTGTACATATCTATACCCAAATTTTTGCATGCAATTTCAGGAGGTCCAGGGAATCTAAGTTAAGGACCCCTCTGATAATACATCCTCAGCAGACTGAGTCCCCTCAAATCTACCAAGGATTCCTACAGACATCATTCATGAAATTAAGTATTGAGCATCATTTATCCAGTAGATACTGTATTGGAGCACTGGAGATACAAAGAGAAATAAGATAGGAACCTTGTCTTAAGGCTGTCACTATAATGGTAGAGGTATATAGACAAACAGTGGCCACAGAATGTGAGAAGTACCATAATGAAACAAGGCAAGCACTATAATGTTCTTAAAGCATAATTCTCACTTCTTTCCTTAAACCCTGATGTCTCCTCTTGTTGTTGTCCATGAAGATATTCCTCATGAACCTCAAGCTTACTTCTCCAGTATCATCTGGACACACCTCTTTCTTTTGCCCCGCCCTGGCAATTCATGCTCCTATTACGTTAAAGTCTCTGTTGGTCCCCAAATGTGCCCTACTCTGTGGGTCTTAGGAGCTGTCACCTCTGCCTGGTATATTTCCCTCCTCCATCCTTTGCCCTTTGGTCTGGCTTTTTTTTTTTTTTAAGTATTTGTTTGTTTGTTTGAAAGAGAGAGCAAGAGTGAGGGGAAAGGGAGAGAGACAGACAGGGAGAAGAGATTCCCTGGTGAGCAGGGAGCCCAACATGGGGCTCGATTCCAAGATCCTGAGATCATGACCTGAGCCGAGGGCAGACCCTTAACTAACTGAGCCACCCAGGCGCCCCTTTGGTCAGGCTGATTTTGATTTGTCCTTTACTACCAGACTTTGGATGCTTTCTCCAGGGAGCTTCCCCTGATACCCTCAAGTTCAAGTTAGATGCTTCTCCTGCCTATTACCATAGTACTCTGTACTTCCTTATTTTTGTTTCTATCATACTATACTACGTTTACCTCCTCACCTGTCCGTATTCCTCAGCAGACATGATATCTTCAAGGGCAGGGACTAGCATATTCATAGTTCTAGTGATACTGGCTAATGCATAATAGTTAATAAATTTTTGAATGAACTAATTTACTAATTAATCAATTTAATAAAAAACCCTCAACAGAATTAGTTACAAGGCTTTCAAATATAAGTCAGAATGGAGAGCCCTCCTACCTCTTTATTCTCTAAGAAATGCTTTCTACAATTAGAACTTCAACAGTGTCTGAACAAGCCACTCTTTGTCCATGAGGAATCTGACTCTTGGTTACTTGGTACACACAGAAGCAGGAACAGAGCTGGGCCTGTTAATTAAGAGATGATCACCTGTCATTTACTTAGCACTCTGTAAAATACTTTGGGGAGTAAAAATTTATGAGTTCCTTCCTTCAAGAACCTCATGTTGGGAACACAAGAGCTCCCTGTGGGGAATCTGGATAGTATATAACTTACTCCCAAATTATGTAGTACAGATTATAAAATGGTGTTTATAGTCATTTCCAGCTCAGTCTTTCTGAGAATCTCAGGTTCTTAATAGCACTTCAATGTATTAAACACTCCCATGGCATTTCCAAACCAGACTGGGGGAGGGGGGGGTGGGTTGGGGTGGGAATCATGTGTTGATGACTTTGCATGTGTGAGGTTGAGCATAATCCGCCCTTCTGAGTAGGTATCCAACAACTATTTGTTAAACCAAATACCATCAAAGGAGAGGGAGACACCAATAATTATGACACCTGGATGAAGAGTTTCACATCTATAAATGATTTGACCAGGATGAAAGGCTTGTATATTTAACAAGTATTGGGGAGTCACCACACGTTGCGTTAGGGGCTATGACAGACCCACAAGAATTAAGGTGACATCACTAAAAGCCTACCAGCTTCAAAATCAGGTGTACCTGGGCCGCCTGTCTGGCTCAGTCAGTTGAGCGTCTGCCTTCGGCTTAGGTCATGATCCTGGGGGTCCTGGGACCAAGCCCCGTTTTGGGCTCCCTGCTCAGTGCGGAGTCTGCGTTTCACTCTCTCTCTCTCAAATAAAATCTTTTAAAAAATCAGGCATACCTGATTCAAATCCTAGCTCTACTGCAGGTTTGTTAAGTAACTTTGCATTCATTCCATCGATACTGTTGAGTCATGTTCTAGACAAGGCAGTGTGCTAAGTGTTGAAGAGACAACATTAAATATTTCCTATAATCTTGGAGCCTTCAGGGGCACCTGGGTGGCTCAGTCGTTCAGCGTCTGCCTTCAGCTCAGGTCATGATACCAGGGTCCTGGGATCAAGCCCCACTTTGGGCTCCCTGCTCCACAGGGAGCCTGCTTCTCCCTCTCCCACTCCCCCTGCTTGTGTTCCTTCTCTCACTGTGTCTCTCTCTGTCAAATAAATAAAATCTTTAAAAAAAAAAAAAACAAACTTGGAGCCTTCACTCACTTTCCTTGGTTTCTTCTGCTGTAAGGTGGGGCCGACAGTATTTTCTAGGAGAGCTACTGGAAGGACTACATGTGATGTGTATGAAAATGCTCAGTACATGCTTGGCATGTACTAGATACTCAATAAATGTCACTAGAAAACACAGTTCTTATAATGTAGTAGGACAGTAGAACATAATATAGTCAGGACAAGACAGTGAACAGAATGCAGCTGGAGCTCACTGGCTAAGATGTCAGCCCTGATACCTATTGAGCCCTTGAAATGTGGCTAATCCAAACTGAGACATGCTATAAGTATAAAATACACACCAGGTTTTAATGACTTAGTATGAAAAAAGACAGAAAGAGGGAGTCTGCTTCTCCCTCTGCACCCTCCCTCTGCTTGTGCTTTTGCTTTTGCTTTTGCTTACACTCTCTCTCAAATCAATAAATAAAATTTAAGAAAAAACAAAAAAGACAGAGAACTCACTAATATTTTTTCATTCATTACATTTTGAAATCATAGTATTTTCACTAAGCTTGGTTAAATGTTGAATTCTACCTGTTTCTTCTTCTGAATGTTGCTACTAGAAAATTTACAATTATGTATGTGGCTCACATGCCTTCTCTTGGGCAGTACTGGGCTTGAGACTAAGTTGCTGATTTTAAAAAATGCCCAAAGTGACCCAGAGGTGTGTCCTATGGGGTGGTGACGGAGCAGGGATGAGAACACAAAGCTGCAGTCCTGATTTCCTAGCCTCGTGGTACTTTCAGTAGTAATTACCAAACTGTACCAGAGCCACGACATTCTAATCCACTTTAGCTCATATACCGCTTATGAAACGTCCCTACCTACCCATGTAGGAAACGGGGTGGTGCCAGGGTGGGGAAAAGCTGGCAGACATGTCCTCGCTTCTCACAGAGGATGCTAGCGCTGACTTCGTCATTTGGAAGCCGTGTAAATGCAGTGAGCTTTAGACAGATGAGGTTTGGATGTCAGGATTATTCTTCCTGCGTGATCTTGGGCAGGTTACTTAATCTCCCTGAGCTTCGGTGTCCTCATTTATAAAATGGTGATGATAATAGTAACTGTATAAGTCTGCTCAGGCTGCCATAGCAAAATACCAGAGGCCGTGTGGCTTAAGCAACAAGAATTTATTTCTCACAGTCTGGAGGCTGAGAAGTCCAAGGTCAAGGTGCTGGCTGGTTCACTTCCCCAGCAAGGACTCTCTTCTTGGCTTGCAGGTGGCTACCTTCTCGCCATGTCCTCATGTGGCAGAGAGAAAGCAGGATCTTTGGTGTCTCTCTTTATAGGTCATTTTACTTTCTTTTTCTTTTTTTTTTTTTAACACTGATGTATGGTTGACATACAATGTTACTTTAGTTTCGGGTGCATAACATAGTGATTTGACAACTCTCAACTCTCAACATTATGCTATGCTCACCACAAGTGTAGCTACCGTCTGTCCCCATACAGCGCCATTACAGTACAATTGACTATGTTCCCCATGCTGTCCCTTTCATCCCCATGATGTATTCATTCCATAATTGGAAGCCTGCACCCTGCCCCTCCTCTTCCTCCCTTTTGCCCATCCACCACCCTCATACCCCAGCCAGCAACTACCCGTTTGTTCTCTGTAATTATGGGTCTGTTTCTGCTTTTTTGGTTTTTGTTGATTTGTTTTTTAGATTCCTCATGTAAGTGAAATAATACAGTATTTGTCTTTCTCTGTGTGACTTACTTCACTTAGCATAATACTTTCTAGGTCCATCCATGTTGTCACAAATGGCAAGATTTCATTCTTTTTTTGTGGCTGAGTAGTATTTCATTGTGTGTGTGTGTGTGTGTGTCTTTATCCATCCATCAGTGGGCACTTGGGTTGCTTCAATATCTTGGCTATTGTAAATAGTGCTGCAATAAACAGAGGGGTGCATATATCTTTTTAAAGTAGTGTTCTCATTTTCTTTGGGTAAATGCTCTGTAGCAGAATTATTAGATTGTATGATATTCCTATTTTTAATTTTTTGAGGACCCTCCATAGTGTTTTCCACAGTGGCTGTCCCAGTTTGCATTCCCACCAACAGTGTATGAGGCTTCCTTTCTCTCCACATTCTCACCAACACTTGTTATTTCTTGTGTTTTTGATACTAGCCATTCTGACAGGTGGGAGGTGATATCTCATTGTGATTTTCATTTGTATTTTCCTGATAGTTAGTGATATTGAGCATGTTTGACATCTATGTCTTTGGAAGAATGTCTAAGTCCTCTGCCCATTTTTTAATTAGATAGTTTGCTTTCTTGGTGTTGAGTTGTATAAGTTCTTCATATATTTTGGATATTAACCCTTTATTGGGTATATCATTTGCAAACATCTTGTCCCATTCGTTAGGTTGTCTTTTCATTTTATTGATGGTTTCTTTCCCTATACAAAAGTTTTTTATGTTGACATAGGCCCAATAGTTTATTTTTGGTTTTGTTTCTCTTGCCTCAGGAGACATATCTAGAAAAATGTTGCTACGACTGATATCAAAGAAATTACTGCCTGTGCTCTCTTCTAGGATTTTTATGGGTTCAGGTCTCACATTTAGGTCTTTCACCCATTTTGCATTTATTTTTGTCTATGGTGAAAGAAAGTGGTCCAGTTCCATTCTTTTGCATGTGGCTGTCCAGTTTTCCCAACACCATTTATGGAAGAGACTATATTTTCCTGTTTGTATATTCTTGTCTCCTTTGTTGTAGATTAATTGACCATATAAGTGTGGGTTTATTTCTGGGCTCTCTATTCTGTGCCAGTATCTGGTATCTCCTCCTGTGAGGGCACTAATCCCATCATGAGGGCCCCATCCTCACGACCTTATCTAAACTTGACCACCTCCCGAAGACCCCACTTCCAAATGCCATCACATTGTGGGTTAGGGCTTCAACGTAGGAGTTCAGTTCAAAACAGTAACTGAAGCACTGGATTGTTGTGAGGCCTGAAGGATCTAATGCACGTGAAGAACGTGGCATGGTGTGAATGCTCAGTTGCTGGTATTGCTGCTGTCACGTCTGTTTTTTGGGGTTTTTTTTTAATTTTTTATTATGTTAATCACCATACATTACATCATTAGTTATAGATGTAGTGTTCCATGATCATTGTTTGTGCATGACACCCAGTGCTCCATGCAGAATGTGCCCTCTTTAATACCCATCACCAAGCTAACCCATCCTCCCACCCCCCTCCCTCGTCTGTTTTGTTTAGTGATATATCTTCCTCTCCAGAACGATGCCTGCCACATATTTGGTGTCCAATAAATATTTGTTGAATTAATGAAATAATTCATCATCATCACATCAAGCAATGACTAATTATTCCATTTGCTGAGATTCCAGTGTTACCAAGTAGAATCCTACTTCTGTCACCCTCAAGGCCATGCCTCTGAATGTAGGTCTGAGTCCTGTAAGGATGACCAGGTCTACTGAGAATGGGCCGTTCAGATGACTAAATTGTCTCGTGCTTTGACATTAATGCCCTCCGAGTTGACTCCACCCTGAGGCCACTCCTTAGCCAGCCAGCAATGCTCATGGCTCTGTGTTCCCCTAATCCTTTCCATCTCTCCAATATATCCAACCATGAGACTCCTTTTCCCCATCCAATTTAATAGTATAAAACCTGCTCTGATTTAGAATCTCTTTCACAGCTAATCGAACCTTGCAGCTTTCTATTAGCTGTTCGTATTTGCTCTAAGCCCAAGCTGAGGCATCTGGGATTATTATGTAATAACTTGGGCTCATTTCTGGTCAGTATATACCATCCCTTTTCATTCTGCAAATCCCCTTGGGCTGCTCTTTCTGTTTGCAGGGGGTGAGAGAAGTAGTTGGAAGGGCTGTGGCTGGAGGGTTGGGGATGGGAGGAGTGTTTGCTATGAGTTATTATCCCACACTTACCAGTATTAAACTGGATTTGACAACCCATAGCCTAGGATTTAAATGATCTAAATCCTTCTTCATGTGGCAGCCTGGTTTCCCTTACTATTTATTGTGCTACCCAACTTATTATCAGCAGCACACTCGGAGGCTTTGGTGTGTGGTGCTTTCACAGTCAAGTGATTTATACAAATAATGAAAAAGATGAGGGTTCCCAGCAATGAGATCCAAAGCTGCTCCCCCCCTCCCTTGCCTCTCATCGGTTCAGTTCACCTCTCACATGTGAACCCTTGGCCCTCTTACTTCCTCTGCTTGGAAATACATCCTCAGCTTCCTTTGGGACCTGAGAAGGAAAGGCAGGGAGCAGGTAGGGTGGTGAGAGCCGTGATCTGATTCCAGTAATCGGTATTGGGTCTTTATGTGGGAGGTACTGTGCAAACCCTTTCCATATATTGTAGGATTTCAGTGGTCACACCATACCTTTGAGTTAGGCATTGATTTTCATCCCATGTGGTAGCTGAGCAAGTAGACACGTTGCCTCTCAGTCTACTAGAACAGGCAGAGAGTGAGAGAAAGAAGGATTGGAGGCTGGGAGGGCAGGGTAGGATATGGCCATGCGATCAGAGGGAATACTGATACTGACAGGATAGCAGGTAAGTACGTGACCTTTGAAATCAAGCAGACCTGGGGGGAGAATTCCAGCTCTTTCACCTATTAGCTGTGGGACTCTGAGCATGTAACCATTCCGTGCCTCAGTTTCTTCATCTGTAAAATGGGGCTAGTGGAGTACCAACATAAGTAATTTGGAGGAGCAAGTGAGATACCATACTCAATACATTTCTCCCTCTATTAAAAGGGGGAATAATAATAGTACCTAATTCATTTACCTTAGCAACAACCCTATGAGGTAATATGTATAAACCCCTTAAAACAGTGCCTGGGAATGCTTATGTACGTTAGCTGTTGTTACCACTGCTCCTACTGCTTTTACTGCTAGTCCCACCATCGCCACTACTATTACTACTATTATTGTTGTTGTCATGATTGAAAGTAAATCCAATACAGAAGATCAGTACTATCCAACCAGTATGTTGCAAAGACCTTGAGGTAGGGCCCTGGCAAGCAGAATTCACCCATGATAGTAATTATAACTTATACTGCTATGAGAACAAGGGTCTGTGCGTGCATGCGTGCGTGTGTGTGTGTGCGCGTGTGTGTGTGTATGTGTGTATGTGTGTTCCTGCTTTACTTTCCCTGCCCCAGATCTATGCCTGCCCTTCTCAACCTGGATGCCAACTCCAGGCTTGCCTGATGGAGGTTTGCTCTAAAGCTCTAGTCCAAACTTAGAAAGAGCAGCCTTGGGCGCCTGGGTGGCTCAGTCATTGAGCGACTGCCTTCAGCTCAGGTCATGATCCTGGAGTCCCGGGATCGAGTCCCGCATCGAGTCCTGCATCGGGCTCTCTGCTCGGCAGGGAGTCTGCTTCTCCCTCTGACCCTCTCCCTTCTCATGTGCTCTCTCTCTCATTCTCTCTCTCTCAAATAAATAAATAAAATCTTCAAAAAAAAAAAAAAAAGAACAGCCTTCACTCAAGGACTCAGTATCCTATCATCTTGTCTCTCTGGTCTTTTAAGCCTTGGTATGTCCACTTTATTAGGCCATCTTGCTGAAAACCAAATGTTGATGGATGGGCTCTAGAGAAGTTATTCCTTTATTTAAAATATGGGGCAAAGGTGGCTCTGTTGGGAGCATCTGCTGCATTGAAACTAGACAGCTGTCCCCCCTCCAGTTTCATATCTTGCAAAAATATTTGTTGACATTGACCTCAAGTAAACTTCAGCAATCCTATAAATGCCATTATAATTTTTTGTACCACCCAGCCCTGTGCTTTGGAAATACATTTTATCCTGTGTTGCCATATAACTTGCACTGAATGTGCTACTTGCTACTTGTCTATGGTTTATAAAGTATGAAACAGTGGCCCCACTGATAGACATTTGTAAGGGAAGCAATGCCAAGGGCTCACAGTGGCCTGGAAGTCCACATTGGGCCCAGACTTTCTCCCATATCCTATACTTAGAGCCAAGAGTAATGAGGAGTACTTCAAAATGATTTTTATGGTATGTATATGTCAGTAATTTACAGGCACTGAACAGAGCTTTCAACACAACTTGGCTTTGCTGAAGCAGTGTGGCAGAAAATGGGCTTTAGAAACCATTTTCGTAGGTTAACTGTGTGGTCGTGAGCGAGTTATGTACTTTCTAAGCCTCAATCAAGTTCCCCAGCTGTAAGTTTGTGTAGGAGTAGAACCAATCTTGTAGTATGCTTGAGGATGAAATGAAAGGATAGATTTAGACTCTGTAGCCCCATCCCTGACTCAAAGTACTCAAAGAAGTGCTAGTTCTTAGTACTTTTGCATATTTCTGAACTTTTTTTTTTTAAGATTTTACTATTTGAGAGAAAAAAGAGCACGAGCCTGGAGGTGGCGGGGTGGGGGGTGTGGGGACAGAGGCAGCGGAAGAAGCAGACCCCTCCCCCAGCAGGGAGCCTGATGTGGGGCTCAATCCCAGGACCCTGAGATCATGACCTGAGCCGAAGGCAGCTGCCTAACCAACTGAGCCACGCAGGCCCCCCCGAACTTGTATTTAGTAAATTTTATCGATGTTGTCTTTAGTGGTGATTATAGTGTGATGGTGGTGGTGTTAGGGATGCTGTTACTATGCAATGTAATAACCATCAATTTTATTATTCTTGTTTTAGGAAATCTATTCTATTTCCCCTTCTATGTCTGCAAGGTTGCTCTTCATCCTTCATTTCAAGGCCTGAGTCGCTGTGGAAATTCCGAATCCTGCCTCCTTTCTATTTCTGTCTGTCCTCCCTGTCTGTCAACTGTCACTTGGTTTTCACTTCCTCTGCAGAGGAGCGGGAGTTTCTGTGAGTTTGGAGCTGAGAGCCCGAGGCACCACACAGAGTATTATCACTCAGCGCTGCTGGGGCATTTGTGTTAAGCGGGACTTTGCAAACCTTTTCATGAGTGTATGTTTGTTAAAATTCTTTTTTCTCTTGTGGTCAAGAGACGTTATTGAAATTCTGATTCTCATACTGAGCCCTGAGCTGAGTGGCTTACCTCTGACCTTTCACCGTAACTGAGAAACAGAATAAATGAATGATGCTTTCAGCTGCCTCCTTCTCTCCCCGAGTAATGAATGAGTCAGCATCAGGGACTTTGCCAGGAGGCCTGAGTCAGAAATATCCCTGCAATCCATCAAAAATCTCCACAAAAGGTTGTTTTTAAACAGTAAATGAGGAAAGAGTCCTTGGACCTTATCTTAATCATCACATCAGTGGGAGATATTTATGGTTCTAACTTTGTGGGAGAAAAGAAAGCTACAGCCTACGATATGGATAGATGAGTTGGAAGTCATTGTGAGATGATAAACTTCTCATGGAGGAAAGAAAGATAAAAAATCTCAATGAACATACACACACTGCCCCACCCCCCATCTTTGTCCCTCACGTCCCATTTCTTCCCCCTGTTTTCTAACCTTTATTAAAGACTCATCAGATGCCAAGCCTGGTGCTAGCTCCTTTATTTGCATTATCTCATTGAATCCTCACAACTAAGCTGTAAAACAGGCAAGATTTTCTTCACTGTTTACCGAGGAGGAAATTGGGAATAAGAGTGACTGACACTCCCAAGATCTTACAGTTAATATGTGGCAGAACTGTGCTTTGACCCCAGGTCCATCTGACTTCAAAGCCAAGCTCTTAATTACTCAGTTATCCTCTCTGGGAGGCCAGGGAAAATGAAGAGGGAGAGGAGAATATTCAGAAATGCAATTTGACCTTCTCTCTGCTATCTGAGATGCTAATTATTTAGCAGCAGATATAGTATGGTATAAAGTCTCTGGCAAAATAATTTTATTTTTCTGCCAAGTACTATAAAAAGAGAGCCCCTAAACAGATACCGTAAGACCCTGCAAAGTCCCAGCAGCAGACTGTGTTCCTGGGGATGCACTGAACAGCAAGGACCCAGCCATCCTGCAGGTTTTGCAGACATTTACAATGCCGGTAATTACAATAATTACATCTACCTGAAAGTGCCCTGTTCTCCCTTCATCCATTCTAGCTAACTTGGAGCACAGTCTGCCATCAGGGATGTCTTTGTGATATGTATGATATTTTACTTATGAGAAGATTAGCAAAATATGATTGTTGGATTCACTAATAAAGAGGCAATTGGAAAAGGACCCGGCTGGCCTGCCTGTAGCTCCGGCAGGAAGACACATCTAATCTGTGTTTTTCTTTCCAAACTCACACCTTGGAAGCGCCTAGAGCTTTCTCCCTCCCCCTTTCCACTAAGTGCCTCAAAGACCACATCAGTTTCTTCTGAAAATGCGGAGACTGTCTCTGCCTGCATTTCATGATCAGACTCCCCATGACTCTTCAGGCTGTTCTTTCTAATGATGAAAGTTAATCTTACACACATGTTGGAGCATGACTTGGTCCAGTTGGGAAGGGCAGGAGAGCAGTGTTAACCAGCAGGCTCTGGAGTCCAGCAGACCCAAAGGGATTGGTTAACTCTGAGATACGGAGTGTGGGAAGAACATGATCTCTGAGCCCCATTCTGTGCCTTGATGAAAACAAACAAACACACTTCCACTTTTCACTGCCTAGTAAGTAATAATTCTTGTTACTAACTATGGAAGAAGAGTCTCATTTCAAAATATTCCATGTATGGGAGTCATGCAGTGGGACAGATAATGCTGGAGGTTAAACCTTTTTTTCCTTCCTAATTCTGAACTCTAAGAGATAACAGTCATTAAATCAATGTCTTTCTCCTCCATCTTTGTTTTCCTTTTGTTCAGAGTCATTGCATTTTTTTAAGTGAGTTATTTTGTAATACTCAAAATTATACGTGCCCATTACAGAAAACTGAGACATTTATCTCAACGAGGCAAAAGCAAAACTTAAAGCCTTAGAATCTTATACACTGAGGCTTCATACACTTCCTTCCTGTCCTTTTTTATTTAATGAGTATGTTTACCATAGTTGAGGGGATCCACAGTCTTTGCAATGAAGGGAAGTGTCTCTGAGCTAATACACCGAGAGCTTGTTCTGGCCACTGTGTTCTCTGGAGTGAAATTTAGTCTACAGTTAGTGGATTTTGTATTTCCTCAAAGGTACTTTAGAAAATGAGTTCCAAGAGGGCCCCTTTGTAGAGCCACCTCGCAACTGGAGTATGTCAGTTTCCAGCACTAAACGTTACCCCCAGCCCTCCAGCATTTGGTCCCTTGTGGAAACATCTCCCTGAACCAGAGCCATAGTATATGTTAGAGTTAGAAGGACGTGTACTTTACTTTGTTCACACATCTACTTAGCCACAAAACATGCTTTTCCTTTTGGAATCTGGAATTTTATATAGCTATCCTGGGCATCCTGCGGATTGCCCAGGATTTATGAACATAATGGACTTTGGGTCATTTATACAGCAAAGGAGACTGGGAAACACTTCATAGTTTTCTTAAGTGAGATCCCAGGAGCCTGAGATTCAGAACCTTGTTGTTAAGACGCTGACTCAAGGACCACACTGTCCAGATTTGAAGCTTGCCTCCACTACTAAGTGGCTTTAGGATGTTAGGCAAGTGACCTAGCTTTCCTCAGCTTCAGTTTCTTTCTCTGTTAATTAAAATAATATACCAACTTGTAGATGTGTTGTGACAATCACGTGGGTTCATGCATATATGGTGCTTAAAGGAGTTCCTAACATACTGATGAGTAAATATTAGTTGTTGGCACTGTTACCAGTAATCAAGGATATCTGTGTTTATACTCGGCCACACCCTCTTCCAAGGTGATCCCCCAAAATATCTCTCTGGAACTCTGAACTTTCTGGGGGCAAAAGTTCTTGTGCTCATCTCTGTCCTCCGCTGCACCTGGGACACCACCTGGTTTGGCATAGATGCTTACTAGTTGGCTCAAATTGGCTAAAATCCCACTTTTCTCCTTGTTATTTGGTGCTTAAGGATGACTTGACTCCAGACCATGTGGGGTGGGTCTGTAATGGTAGAAAAAGAAACCTCATTGGGTGGCACTGCTCTTTGCCCACCACCTCCCCCAACACCGATTCTTCTCTTTAACTTCTGATTGCCTGAAGATTGAGGCAAGACCATGAAACCAGTAGCTGTTGGTGATAATTTGTTTCTCATTTATACACGAGTCCCTCTTCCTCTGACGTAGCAGCCCATTGATGTTTTATAAGGGAGACCTCAGTGCCTCGGAGTTACCCATTCATAGTTTCCTTGTCCTCATTTTCATTCCCTCTGTGTGCTGTGCTAGGCACAAGGGGGTGAGTGAGGAAGAACAGGTCCCACCCTTTTAGGGTCTGGTGGGGAAGCAGTACAGTAGATGTTAAGTACTAGTGGGATACGTTCTCTGGCAGGAAATTCAGAGTGCCTTGGGAGTCTTAGGAGAGTCCCCTAACCATTTTGAAAAGTAAGGAAGGCCAGTTATTTAGCTTTTGGTAGAAAGCAAGACTCTCCTTAATAAAGAATAGAGTAGGGAAGGTATTATGGGTTTGAAGATTTCCTTGTTCTACGCGCTCTTGTATTTTCTGTTCTGGGAAGAGGGTAGTACATTAAAAATCAGGTTATTTCCTGTAACTCAGTGTTTGTGGTCAACTTATACCACCTTCAACATATGGTGGAATTAAGATCATTTCCTCTCCAGACAGGCTTTCTAACATTGAGATGCACACATGCATATCCAAGCTTCCAGACACCTGCATCCCTTTCCCTGTGACTGGTTATTTTTCCCCTGTTACATCTTTTTTCTTTCTTTCTTTCTGAGAGTGTAGTGGCCAAAAGATAGAGTTTCTTCATGCTGTGTTTTTACTCTCTATTTTCCTGATAAAACTGTATCACTGCAGAGGAACTCAAATCTAATCTTCAATATATTTAGCATGAAAGCAATAAAAAGCATTAATTCACTCCAGAAAGAGCGAAATACAGTCGGGTACTCAAAGGAAGAATCACCATGGAAACTGTTTTCTTGAGATTCTGTACTCTCCAGGCTCCAGGCACAACTAAGTGAAAAAAGAAAGGCGAAGGGAAGAGAAGAAATACCCTGCCCTTTCTGTTGTCACTAAAATGCTGCAGAGGAATTGCCATGAATTATTGATTGCATGAGTAGAAGTATATATGAATTAGAATTATTAAACTGTTGTCTTTTCAGTGAGTAAGAATGCGCAGAGAACGTGTTCTTCACTGTTCTCCCTTCCTTGCTGTCAGATCCTATTGAGCAATCAAAGAGCTATCCTAAGGTCAAAAGTTGGCAGAGAAGCACAAGGAAGTATGATGATTTAAGAATTCTGGGAGCCAGAAGTAAAGTACAACAATTTTGCATACAACTCCCACATACACTTGCCTTTATGTACCATTGCAAGATGGTTATGGTTTCAGAATTTTTCCAAGGATATTAAATATGTAAAGATCAGAGGCCAGCTCTGGCCTTTGGGACTGTGTAATGGGATGTGATGGAATTTCCCAAAGGAATTTCTTTTGGATCAAATTCATTCTGTGTTTATGTGCACATGTATGCATCTCACAATGTGCCTACTTTTCTTGCCTTCTCCAATTTTACCAGTCCAATTTTAACAGTCCCTGGAACTATACATCTCCATTTAATGGCTCTGGTAATAATATCTGCCATGTGTTCAATGTTTCCTGTGAGTCAGTCACTGGGCTGAATCCGTTGCCTGACACTATTAAGAGCATGGACTTTTATTTGGGTAGGATTGTTCTTATTTAGCAAAATGACTAATTCAGTAAGTGTTCACTCATAAAAATCATTATGTTCTTATGTAATTCTCACAACAACCCTAATGAGAAAGTCCCCATTATACAGATGAGGAAGCAGAGATTTCGTGATAACAGCTGAGTGTATACTCGATCACAGAGCCAGTGAGTTTCAAAACCTGGATTTGAAACCACGCATGAATCCTAAGTCCATGGTTTTAACAGCAACACTAAGGTTTCATCCTAGAGGACACAGACAACCTGTCTTTTTAATCTCTATACAAGCTAATAACTGCTGAGGGTCTGAGCACATAGATAGGCCCTCAATGTATTCATAACACATGCATATTTAGAATCCATGATTGTACCAGGTACTATACTAAATATAAAAATTGGAAATAAGATAAAGTCTCTTCCTTCAAGTTCCTTACAGTCCTCGGGAAATGTTGCCACGTATGAATAACCAGACAAAGTAGTCAAGGGTTCAGAGACGAGGGAGATTAATGAAACTCATGAAGGAAGATTCGTCCTGGTCCTTCCAGAATGGGAGGAGCTACCAAAAAGTCAAAAGAAAGGAAGAGAAATGAACAATTCGGGTAAGACAACATGATTTTAAGCATAGAGGTGGGAGTGAGTGACAAGAGTTTGGGGACCTGTGTAATGATCAGAGCATGTGTTTTAGTGAAGAAAATTTGAACAAGGAAGTTGACAAGTGGGCCATGAGTGAAGAACCTTGAACTCTGGAGCAAAGAGGTCCAAATATTATCCTGTCAACACAGTGAGCTTTCAAGGGATCTGTTTATTTATACTAAAGTATTAATTACTTAGAGTAGAGCATTGTTTACTCATGTTTAGCTCGAAGATTTTTACATTCCTATACACCGACATCACCATTACCAAGATCAAGGTATAGGACACTTTGGGGACTCCATGCCCCCTCTGACTGAACTCCTCCCCATCCCCAAGATACCACTGTCTGACTTGTATATGAGTGTTCAAGGGAAGTAATAAAAAAGCAGATGACATGATGGAGGTTTAAAGTCCAGATTAATGACTTCTAGGATGTAGCATGGAGCATGAAGGTGAGAGATTTCAAAGAGGGAGCCCAGCCAAGAGGGCGTTATAAGGTTCACAATCCCTCCATCCATCCATTCCATTCGGTATGTGTTGGACACCTGCTGTGTACCATACCCTTACACTGGGGCTACCATCATAACTAACACACACACTCTCATTGAGAAGACCAACAAACCGAGACACAGTTACTTTCCCTTGTAGCAAGTGCTGAAATAGGAGGAAGCCCAGGCTGCACCTCAAATGGGCACCTAACCTAGAATAGGGATGTCAAAGAGGACTTCCCAGAGGAACAGATGCCCAACCTGAGGTTTGAGGACAAATGGAGGTGAGCCATACCAAGGCGGGGATTGAGATGGAAATGGGTCCAAGTAGAGAAGGAGCATGTACAAAGGAACAAAGAAGACAGGTGGCTGTGTTGAGGTAGAGGCTTGGGCAAGAGCAGAATGGTCGCAGACAAGGGGCTTTTCAAGTGAGAGAAGTAGCCAGACCTAGTAAATGATCCTCTGTCACAGGAACCATGTCACACCAGGTCTTCTCAACACCAGCATGTAATCCTGGCCACCTGATTGCGCGTCGGTATCTATCGTTCCGAACATTTCAGATGATTACTGTGGAACACCTTTTCATTGTTGCTTTTATTGTAAGCAGCCCACTGAGTTGTCCGTCATTTCTCTTTGAAGTTGAGCCAGAAAAACCAGTCAGGTGATGAGACTTCCAGCATCTTTCACCTCCGTCTTTAAGATGAAGTGACTTTCTTAGGTTTTGTACGTTTTTATCTGCTTTTTTCTGGAGTGGTCTAGGCTGTGCTGATTTGCCAGGCCACCCCGCTGCTCTGACTTGTTACCAGCAGGCTTCCTTGCACAGCCTTGAGCACACTACCGGGTACACACCACCCCTTTCCCTCTTGTCTAGGAGCAGGTGATGCAGTAGGCAGAACATGGCCTTTGTAGCCCTGCAGACCTGAGTGAAGGCTTAATCCTGTTACTAACTCTCCTTGTGACCTTAGTAAGTTCATGTTTCTGGGCTTCAGCTTCCCTGTTTGGAAATAGTACTACCCACTGTATAGGATATGAGTGATGAAAATGTAATGCAGCAAATCCCCTAGGGCAGTGTCTAATACACAGTAGGTCTTCCAGAAAATGTTATACAGACCTAGTAATGTGAAGTGGTTCAGAGCACAGGTAGACTCCCTATGTTCCAGGGCTCTGCCAAAGGCTTCTGGGTTACTCTGGGCAAGTCACATAATCTCCCCATGCCTCAGTACTCTTACCATAAAATGGGGATGCTAATGACGTCTCCCTCATGGTTTTATTGTGAGGGTTAAATGAGCTAATGCATATAAAGTGCTTCATATCGTGTCCAGTGTGTGTCTCTCCCCATGTATCCCTTAGTAGTAGTGTTGATATGAGTGTTAGTAATTGTTATTTTTGTATAGTACTTGGTCATATCTGTGAAAATGGGAGAACAATGTTTGCCTCCCTTGTAGGGTTCTTGCCAAGAGCAGCTAACGAAGAGGTGCAATGGCTCAGTGCCAGACACAGTGGGCCCCCGATAATGTTTGTTGAATGAATGAGAGCAAAGTGCTTCTCTCTAAATGTTTTCTATAAATGTTTCATCTTAATGATCAGCGGGAGCCTCCTCATGGAAGGAAGTGCCAAAGGGGTTCACAGGGCGGCAGCCTAGGCTTGGGCTTGGTAGATTCTGATTATGTCAAACAAAATAGATTCAGATCGGTCTATTTGGCGCCATTGAAACTGTGCCAATGAGCAGCAAATTGTGATTTCATGTTGGGGGAGTGCCAGAATCCAGATTTACAAGTCAAAGCAAACCTACCTATTTCTAGTACCCTTTCTCTCCCCTCAATGGGTGTTGCTTACGTCTGAAAGAGCTTCTGGATGTTTCACAAAATCAGGCCCCAGATGTTTGAAAGACTTTTGCAGACAAGGTAATCAATCCATTTGGTGGCCAGATGCTGTCTGAAAATGTTCCTGCTACAGCACTGTGAGTTTCTAAATTCATTAGAAACATAAATTAATTAAATCGAATCAACAGTGGGTGATGCAGAAGATTAAACAGTAAAAAACAAATACATTTCCAACTGGGTCGTATTAGATGCAGAGAAAAACACTCCACTCTGGAGGTGAAAGTCAAGTTAACCCTTTGTGTGATATTCTCAAAAAAAACCTTGGCCAAACCTGAGACTCCAGGTGAGCCTGTGGTTCTTCCCACAGAAGTCTGCCCTAGTGGGTTCAGTGACTTCTCAGTAAATAAACTGTGTATTTCTCTGAATGAGAAGGGTTCTGGAGTGGGATTACTTTGTTAGGCATTCATAGGGGAAAATCTCCACCATGCTTTTATCATGAAGGGCCTCTGGAAGTTCTGCAAGTCACATACAATATGCATATAGCAGTATTTCCCAGGAACATTGTATAGTCAGATAAATTTTAAAACAGAGTGAAGCATCCTTCTTCATTCCATGCTAGAATAAGTTACTTGAGTTCAGCATTCTTGTTTATCAGTGCTGAATTCCCAACATCAAGAAGAGTTTCTGGCACATAGTAGGTGCTCAGTAAATATCTGTTAAATGAATGAATTATGGATGAACTTGTTTCGTATAGATTTCTGAGTTACTGATTTGCTCAGATGAGTTACCAAGATGTGAGATAAAGTGTGAGCTATTTCCCAAAAGTATTTTGACTTTTTTCACCCATGGATCAGAATCTTGAGGGACTGATAACCCATAGGATATATTTTAGAAAATACAGCTCTAAAGCATTATTGTATAGCACCCCTAACCTTTGTCCCATATCTTTTACCCTCAGTCTAAATGGAACTGGAGAAGACTTGGGGTGAGTAAATTGTGAATTTATGGGGCCAACTTTTGGGTGGGAGACTGTTCTTTGAGGATGTGCTCAGCTCCATGGAGAGGCCAGCCTTTAGCTGTGGAATTGACTCATTCTACACTTTGGTTTGCTGGTGTAGACAAATGGCCTCAGGCTCTATGGAGAAAGGGGTTGCTTCCTTATTTGTAGCCTCATGGAGGTATCCATTTCCAGAGGATGCCAGCAAGCACCCAAGACCAGCGACTGCTAACTCAGATGCCTACTGAAGCCAAGTAACATAAAAAATGAAGGCAGAGTGGCAGAGAACAACTTTAGGAGGACAAAGGGGAGCTGACAGTTGGCCTCAAGGTTGGGGAACAGTAGGGAGTGGTGGGAGATGAGGTCAATTCAAGACCTCACGCCCTTCTAAAGGAGGCAGCTACCTCCCAGCCCACGCCAGGAGTGGCTGTGTGGGAATGCCTGTCCAGTGAGGCCAATCTGTTGGTTTCTAAAGAAACTGAAAATCTGCATTGTTTATACACAACTTCATAATTTCTAAATGTAAGCATCTTGTTCCACAAATTGGAGATCTTCATGTGGACTAACATTGCGGTGTCCAAGAAAACAACCCCGCTGACCAGATACGACCGTATACTGCAGCTGTTCTCTGGACTGTTTGGTCCTGGGATGCCGAGTGTGGGGCCTTGCTCTGCTTCTCTGGGATCCAAGGTAGTGATCCATGTGGAGAAATGACACATGATCCTATTTATCAAGTGCCTACGGCGTGCTAAGCAGCATGCTCAGCTCCTTACCTTCCTTAGTCATAGCACTCTACCAAAGTGGTACCTGTATCATGTGATTTTACAGATAATGAAACTGAGATTCAGAGAATTCAGGTCACTTGTCCAGAGGCATGTCTGTTATAAATGGCAAAGCTGAATGGGGTCTTTCTGACATCTAAAGTGATGTTGTCCTCCACTCATTATATTACTTTTGGGTAAAGCATTATTCGAATTCTTACTTACTGCTTGTGTGGGTCCATGCTAAGTGCCTTGCATAAATTTACTCATTTCAGCCTCAGTATAATACCACCCCCATTGTACAGATTAGGTAAATAGTGGGGAGAAAGAAGTTAAGAATTCTGCCCAGCGATGTTGGAATTGAAACTAGGGCTGGGAGACTGCTGTTGACTACCTCATAGCATTGCTTCTCAAAACCACACCCTGGATTAGGCACAGAGAAGGTGCTCGGCAAATAGTTTTCCATTGACACCAAGCCTCATTTTCAGCTGTGTACACCGGGGATCCTGAGCCTAAGGGTGTGGCTGGTGCCTCTCAGTAACCTGCTCTTTCGCGTGTTATTCCATGTGACTCACCAGCACCTGTCACTCAAGCAGCCTTCACTCTGTCACTTTGCTAACTGCAGGCATGCCGAGTGAAGACTGACAGGTCCTAGAAACTGGCTCAGCCACTAATGAACCGTCTAATCTGGGAAGCCCTTCTCAGCAATCGGGCAATCCAATTCAAACTGCGTGTTTGACTGAAATAGTTCACTAGGTCAGACTTCTTGGCATAGAAAGATCTTCCCACCCAGTCTCTGGTGTTCTGTTCTCTTTCTTCCTGAAAATTGAACAGGGTGGAGACTGGTTTAGACAGGGCTAGAATTTAAGAATCAGAAGGGTGTGTATACATTTTACGGTGCATGAGTTTTCATGTGTATGATTAGCTTAGGAGAATAAGGCAAATGAAGATCTTAAAGAGAATGAGGAAGGTTTATTTGGTTTTTAAATTTTCATGATTGTACAGGTCTGCTACACCCAATTCAACTGAAAACCAAATGTGTGTATGGTGTGTGTATGCGTGCATGCATGCGTGCAAGAACAATATTAGAGAATATGAACTCAAGTGATGAGGTAGTAACTGTTAACAAATATACTAGAAAAACCATACTTTCATTGAACATCAATTATGTGTCAGAGATGGGGCTGCGGGCCAGGAATAGCGAGGTGAAAAAATCAGTTATGATCCCTGCCCTGGTGAACTTTATAGGCTTATAGTGGAGACAGACATTAACAATAAACACCCAAACAAATCTATAATGAGGAATTCTGGTAGATGCTTTCAAGGGAAAGAAGAGGGTGGTGTAGAGCAATGTAGAGTGACTTTAACACAGGCTGTCAGAAAAGGTCTGTCTCTGGGCGCCTGGGTGGCTCAGTCGTTAGGCGTCTGCCTTCGGCTCAGGTCATGATCCCAGGGTCCTGGGATCGAGTCCCGCATTGGGCTCCCTGCTCGGCGGGAAGCCTGCTTCTCACTCTCCCACTCCCCCTGCTTGTGTTCCTGCTCTCGCTGTCTCTCTCTGTGTCAAATAAATAAATAAAATCTTAAAAAAAAAAAAAAAGAAAGAAAAGGTCTGTCTCAGGAAGTGCTGGTTAAGCTGAAATTTGAAAAATTAGTAGATGCTAGCCAAGGAGAAGGGGGAGGGAGAGTAGTTCAGGCAGAGAGCAGCATGTTTGCAGACCCCAGAGTGGGAGGAAGCATGGCATTTACGAGATCCTGAAAGCAAACTGGCGGGGCTAGAATATAGTGAGATGGGGAGTCAGGGAGATGATTTAAGATGAGGTTTGAGTGGCAGGAAAAGGCCAGTTCCCAACTTTTCCTTAGTGATAAATTACCCGAAGGTTGTATTTCCCAATGGTTTCCTTAAAATGGCTTCTGGTACATTTTACTTTTGATTTAATTTCAGGTGAAGATTTGAGATTGTGGCCAGCGTTAAGTCTATATCTTGAGTGTTTAATGGTTTTATTTCTTCTATGACCTGATAAAATATTGATGTTTAATTTCTTCCCATGGACTTTGCAGGAAATAATCAATGCATCACAAGGCTAAGAACCTGCTTTGGTATGTGTTGGATAGAAAGGAATTTTGCTACTGCATTTAACAATTACTGGCTCTTCCGTGCCCTCAGCTTTTCCATACTCCCCAAGGGCAATAACTTAGGTGGTTGGAATCAGTATTTGAAATGTCCCCCAAAGTACAGTACTTACAGACATGGAAATATGTTCCTATTTCCCCTCCTCTACATCTGCTGTGCTTAGAGGAAGTGCTTCTGAAAATGGGCTTGGCACTTGATTTCTCAAGTACTGGTTTTATTTCAGAGATGTCCCAGGCCATGAACCTATAGTCCTGAACCATTTAAAACAACAATAATAAGCTGTAGCCAGAAATGGAGCATGTGTGACTCTCTTTTTAGGGGAGAACTGTGATATGCATTACATAGGCCAACAATCAGCTGTCCCTGTCGAGAATAATAGAGTTCCAAGTGTGCACTATTTATATCATCTATGCTCTGAGATCTTAGATACTGATAAAGATGTTATCTATTAAAGAAATAAATATTCTGTCTTCAGGGAACTTATCATCTAGTTAAAGAAACATCACACACACACACACACACACACACACACACAGGATACTGAAGCATTCTATTAACATTTGTACCATAATCCAACATGAGTCATGGCCCACTGAGAAGATGCTAAGTTAGTGAAGTTTTATATGGAATTTATTGGTAGAGCCAAAGATGAGTAAAATAGGAACTGTGCCCTTAATGAAATACATTTCATTAAGGAAAGAGAGCAAGTACATTCTCAGTTATTCATGTACTTATTCACATAAGTACATGTGAATAGTCCAGAGACGGGGGGAGCTGTGTGGAGGAAGGGATTATGTTCCAGTCAGGGGAGCTCACGGAAGGCTTCATGGAGTTGGTCTTGAAGGATTCGTGTGTTCCATTTTTCATTCAGCCACTAAACAGGTATTTTGTGCAAACCTCCTAAGTGCCAGTCCCTAGGCTGTATCCCTAGACTAAAATAGTGAATAAGACCTTAGCCTCAAGGGGCATACGTGTCAGCAGGCACAAGTAATAGAAAGAATGTCTTGGGAAAAATGAAATTGCTTCACAGATGGTCATCACAGACTGTATCTGCATAGGGTCCAAGAGTTAAAGTTGCTAAAATGCCAGGCGGGTGACAAGGAGTACAGCAGACCGATGGAAAAATTAAGGCTGACCCCAGAAGATCCACTCTGCCATGTTAAGAAATAAAGCCTGTAAGTAACTATGACTGAAAGATGAAGGAAGGATTGGGGAAAAAAATAAATGACCGACAAAGGGGAGAGGGACAAGAAATAATAGAAGGCAGAGGGAATAGAAGCGGGACTCAAAAGGCAAGTAGCAAACATGGGCTCTGGGACTAGAGCTGGGTACCAATCTCAGCTCCCCTATTAGCCTTCCAGATGTGGGCAAATTATTTCAGTTCTCTGAGCCATTTCCCCATCTGAAAAATGGAGGAAGAGACTGAAATTGTGGAGTCCGAGTGACACTTAAATGACATCATATAAAACACAAAGCGCAGATCCTGGCCAAAGGAGGTGTTCGATAAATGAGCCTAATAATATGGATGAAGGAAGAGAGTTCAGGTAAAGCATCTAGTACTATGCCTGGCACGCAGTAGGCCAGCTCAGTAAATCATTGTTTCAAAGAAAAATTGCGATAGTGGTATTTTTCTGAGGCTGAAATATCTCAAGGCCAGGCAAATAGCTAGTTAATTTCAGCAGATCTTTTGCATGACAGTTGTGATCCTCTCCCTGCAGTCACACCATAATAAAGGAATGTTCAGCTAGAGTTTTCCACTGAAGACTGACTTCCTGGCAGGGAGATCTACAAATCACTTGGAAAGTTCCTGGCACCATCACCTGGGTCTGGCTATTTGCAAAGTGTCTATAAATCTTCCACGGGGCCAGATGAGAGTGTGGGTTTTTTCTTTCCCCTCTGACAAACTTGTTTCTTTCTATGCGATATTAGGAATGATGGTGAAAGTTACTCAAGAAAGGCCATGAGGAGGTCAGCCTACCCATGTGGGAGTGATCTTGTAGTAGACTTGGCATTTTAAAGTGTATGCAGGTGAGCAGCCTTCCATCCAGTCTGTCGACAGGAGGTAATGAACCTAGAGCTGCATAGCAGCAGAAGGAAGAGAATCCTTTCTGCTGCTGGCCTCAGAAGAGAAAGGAAGAAGGGAGGGATAGAAAAAGGAAAAAGAGAGAAAGGGAAGGAAGGAAAGAAGAAAAAGACGGAAAGAGGAGAGGAGGACGAGCAGGAAGGGAAGAAGAAACAAAAAGGAAACCAAGCGATTTTTCTTTGATCCAGGGTGATCGCATGGACAGCTGATATGTTGGTCTATAGGAGAAATTCTTGCAATACTAAATGCTTTGAGAATCCTGTTAAACCTTCTATGAAGATAGGGTTTCCATAGCATTTTTCTTCCTAACCATCTTTTGGCATCTCTCAGGGGTGGACCAGTCCTGGGTACTGACTTGTTTATTCATGCATGCATGCATGCATTCAGAAGTTCGACCTTCTCTCTTCTTCGCCATTCATTTTTCCCTAGCTGCTGAAATTTTCTCATCAGCATATACACATGCTGCTCTATGATAAAAAAGGACGCTCTGTTGACCTGACTTCCCTTACCATCTTCTGCCTTGTTTCTTTGCTAGGCTTCTCAGCAAAACTCCCTGAGGAGAAGTGTCCACAGTCACTCCCTCTCATTCCCCTCCTCCCATTCACTCGGAAACCCATTCCGTGGTTCCACCAAACCCACCCCCACTGATCCATAGAAACCGCACTTGACAAAATCAAAAGTGACTTCCACAGTTCAAATCCAAAGGTCACTTGAAGGCTTTTACCTTGCAGATCAGCAGTGTTTGGCATGACTGATCACTCTCTCTTCTGCAATTCACTGGCATCCGTGACACTCAGCTTTTTTGATTTTCCACCTCTCTCACTGGCTGCTCCTTCTTCGCTTTTCCTGATTCTTCTTTTTCTCCCAACCTTTTAGATGTTGGGAGTGCCCCAAAGTTCAGCCCTTGGCTTTCCTCTCATTTCATACACTCACTCCCTGAGATCTCATCCAATCCCATGGCTTTAAATATCATCTGAAATGCTAATGAACTCCCAAGTTTATATCCCCAACTCAGACCCCCTCCTGAACTCTAAACTCTTGTTTCCAATTATCTACTCAGTATCTTTACTTATAAACCCCTCATACTTCACACGCCTGGAACAGAGTATCTGGTCTCCCCCCCCCCCAAAATGCCTGCTTCACCCACAGACTTCCCATCTCGGTGAAGGCAGTTCCATCATACCAGCCGCTGGGGGCAGAAACCTTGGAATCATCCTGAATCCTGTCTTTCATACCTGTAACCAGTCCATCTGCAAATCCTGTGAAGTCGACTCAGTATGCATCCGGAATCTGACTACTGCTCTCCACCCTCACTGCCAACACCTTGGTGTGAGCCACCCTCACCTCTCACCTGGATTGTGGCCATACCCTTCCCGAGGCTTCTTCAGCCCTCTGCTGTCTGTCCCCAGTGATACTTATAGCACATCGGACCATCTCACTCCTCTGCTCAGTCCCCTCCAGCGGCCTTCCATTTCATTTTTTCTCACTTTTTAAAAAATTGTGATCGAAGGAACATAACACAGAATTTACCATTTATGCATTGCTGTGCCCATTTCACTTTTAGTGAAAAGCCAGAGGGCTTGCTATGGTCTATGAAGCTCTCCGTTACCTGAACCTCTCATTTGTCTGATCTCATTTTTCCCTTGTTTGCAGGGCTCTGGCTACACAGGTTTGCTGACACATGCATGTTTCTCTCTGAGGACCTTCTCCCTGTCTGTTCCCTGTCGGAAGAAAGCACTCTTCCTTCAGATACCCACATCGTGATCTCCCTCAATCACCCTATTTCAAATCTAAGCTTCCCACCTACCTCCAGAATTCTTAATGTCCCTTACCCAGCTATGTTTGTTTCCCAAAGTACATGACATGCGATGCAATTTATTATACTCATTGACTATTATTTTTTCTCCACAAGTAGAATGTAAGTGCCATAAGGACAAATATTTTATCTATTTTATTAGTTGATGTATTCTCAATACCTAGAGTAGTGTTCGACACATAATGTGTCACTGAATATTTTGTGAGTGAATAAATGGAATTATGACTAAATCTGCCAACACTTAGTATATCTTGATTTTTCTACATTTTATATTATTTGTTGATACCTATATTGCCACATGAACATGAAATCAAATATATCAAATATAATGGATTTTTTAAATATCCAGTTTTCAGTGGATATAAAAAAGCAGTAAGGATGTACTATAGTGTCTTTGCCCAAAGAATATTTTTTAAGTTTTGGGTCATGCTGGTGATGGAAATCAACACTAGTTTATTTATGCTATCTTTTACTGTTGACCTGCTATGTGTAAAGTATTGTATTCAGTGTTTTAAAATAAAGATACCCAAGAGACAGTAATTTTTGGGTGGGGAGGGGCAGAAGGAGAAGGAGAGAGAATCTTAAGCAGGCTCCACGCCCAGCACAGAGCCCGATGTGGGGCTCAGTCTCACAAACTTGAGATCATGACCTGAACCGAAATCAAGAGTCAGACACTTAACCAACTGAGCCACAGGTGCCTCAAGAGTAATATTTTTTTAAAGATTTTATTTTTAAGTAATCTCTATACCCAGCGTGGGGCTCAGACTTACAATCCCAAGATCAAGAGTCACATGCTCTACCAACTGAGCCAGCCAGGCACCTTGAGAGTAATATTTTTTTATAATCTTCAAAACACCACAACTCCCAGCCATGGAGAGAGCGAGAGACAGAAGAATGGAAGGAGGGGGATGGGAAGAGGAGAGAGAGGATACGAGAGAAAGAAAAATACTGATTCATAGAATTGTAAATGGCACATTTGGCAATACTTTCTATTTTCTTTGTTAAAACCATTGAAAAATCATCATTGTATAATACCTTGTAAACTGTTAGCAGCATCTTCGTTGTGTTTGACATAGAAACTTCATGTTTTAGGAAGAAAAATCCAGATCTTGTCCTACTACATTCTTCTTTCATTCTTTAGGCCTATCTAGAATTTAGCACACAGACATATTGTATTTATTGTTCAATTTGTCCTTTAGAGAAAATAAATTAAAGATTGTATTTTTTTAATTAGAGCATGCGTGCATGCGCACGAGTTGGGGGAGGGGCAGAGGGAGAAGCAGACACCCCACGGAGCAGGGAACCCGATGCAGGGCTCAATCCTAGGACCCTTGTATTGTGACCTGAGCTAAAGGCAGCCACCTAACCAACTGAGCCACCCAGGCACCCCTAGGAGATTTCTTGGGTGCAGGCATATGGATGACATGTGAGTTACCATAAGTTTCAGTAATGACTTCCTCTTGCCTTCTAGGTCAAATATATCTTACTCTCTGGCTCAAAGACTTCCATTATAGGGTGTTTGAACAACCTCTTTCCCAACATTTTTTTTTTTTTACCATATCCCTATTTACACTGCTTCCCAGTCCTCAAGGCTGAAAGCTTCTTGAAGGCAAAGACCAGATGTGTTTTGTTTATAGCATATCCCTGGCACCCAGCCCAATGATGTGCACATAGTAGGTGTTCACTAAATAGATTCCTTGCATTTCAGACCTATTTGCTCCAAATCTACTTTGGGTGTGTCATTGCTACCTCCATGCCCTCTCCCGGCACCCTCTCTTCACCAACTCTTTTGGTGTTTTCTCTTCCTGTGATTCGTAGGACCCTTAAATCCCTGCCAATATGACAAAGGCTTTTTAGGATGAAACCTGTTCTTTACTGATCAATCTATGTGGTTCTAAAGTCATAAAATACTCATTCCAAAATAAGAACATCCCATTGTCTCACATCCCTTAAAATAGGTTTCTTACATTCTACCAGCATAAATGTTTTGTTTGTTGACACTTCGTTTAAGGTTATTCTCTATATGATGGCCCACATTGGTGTTGATTCTCTATAGCTCTCATTCAGTGATAGATTAAAGAAAAAAATGGAGAAGCATCCATCATATATTAAGACACTAAGCTTAAGCTCAAAGATGAATAAGTTCCTTATGGAGTTCATGGTTCAGAGACTGAGAAAGGCATTTAAAATGGTGCTATTACTGTTGTAAGTGGTAATGGTAAGTGGTGAGGACTGTTATGAAGGAGAAGAATGGGGAGCCTGGAGCTGCCAAGTAAAGGAGGCTGTCTGGGTTTTGGGAGAAGTCATACAAGGCTTCCCAAAATACATGAAATTAGAGCCAACACACAAACATGCGGATGTTTAGCTCCCACAAGGCAGATGCCATATCTTTGACTTGAGAGCCTCTGGCACAGCAAAATTTTTGACCAAAGACATGCCAAACAGACTCCACGTTATGTGTGTTTGGATGGCACGATGCCTGCCCTAAATCTCCTATATAGACCCACAGTCGTGATTAACTTTCTTATTTTGGACCCAGAGTCCCATTAACTTTGGGGTCCGTGCTAGATGACCCATGTTGTGAGGTAATAGATTGGAATAATTGATGGAGTTTGCATTGCCTGAGCAGTTAATTACTCCTCTGCTTTCTGAAGTAGTGAGTAACAGATGGTAGATACCTTGACAGCAGATTCCACTATAAACCAAGCAGCCTTATAGGGAAGTCTGGACTGCTACCAATTTCCCACTGGATTTTTCTATATTTGGAGGACTTAGAATTTTTAAAACTACTTTGCCCTTTGGGCAGGTTTTGTCCCAGTGACAGGAACATTCTTTCTTCTCAGCTTCTGTGTGGTAGGAACTTATTTTGAATGAAAGGCAGTCTCCATCAACCCATATATCCTGAGTCGTCCCATACCCATTAGTGCTGGGGATTTGGTCAGTGTGGGGAAGCTGTGTGCATTTTAATAGAAATAACATGGCATTTGTTACTCACCGGCTTCCCACCATCTGGATTTTCACAGCTCAGCAAGCATGGTGGGCTCCCCAGACTTACCGGGAGAACTTGGCTCCTACAGAGAGCATGATTCGGTCCCTTTGAAATCATAATTTTATGATGGACACCATGATAAATTGGGGGCGGGGGGATGCTTCTATCTCAGTAGGCTGCTTTCATATTTGAATGGTCAAACAAGTAATGTACCATTTCCACACAGGGGAAGGGGGAGAAACAAACCACCTCAATGCTGGGAACTAAGCAAGTATGAAGGAACACTGGTCATGTGATAAAGTGACATGAAAATGTGTGTGTGAGAGTTGGTGCACAGAGGCTGCAGGACCAAGAACCATTTTTTTTTTTTTCCCAATTCAACTTATGTTAATAGTCTGGCCCTATGCAAAGTGCTATGAGGAAAACAAAGATGGAAAGACATGTCTATTAGTGTACATTTAGATGCAAATAACAGAAAATCTATCTAGCAGTGGCTTAAACCACTTGTTATGTATTGTTTAACAAGTTCAGACATAGGCTCTTCCTGAGGTAGGTTTTGGCAATTCAGTGATGTCACCGAGGACATTGTCCCTCCTTCCATCTGTCATGTTCCGCCTCTTGGCTTGTCACCTCTTGGTCACATGATGGCTGCTACAGCTTCATGTATCATGGCCACATAAAATCACATGCGAAAACAGTAGTATGGGGGCTCCTGGGTGGCTCAGTCGGTTGAGCATCCGACTCTTGGTTTTGGCTCAGGTCGTGATCTCAGGGTTGTGAGATCCAGCCCCATGTCGGGCTCCATACTCAGTGGGGAGTCTGCTTGAGATTCTCTCTCTTCCTCTGCCACTGCCCTCCCCCTGCTTATGCTCTTTCTCTCTCTCAAATAAATAAATCTTTAAAAAAGAAAAAGAAAAAAAAAGCAGTAGTATGCAAAGAGTATGTCAGTATAGCCAGAAGGCCACTCCCCCCTTCCTTCCTTCCTTTTATTCAGGGAGAAAAACTTTTTCCCAGAATCTCTGCCTCCTTGCCCCCCAGCAGACTTGCCTGTGTGCCTCACAGGCCATATTTCAGTCCCATGGCCACCCCTAGACACAAGGGAGGCTGGGAAGCAAGAATCTGGATTTTTCAGCCTCTATAGTGGAAACAGGCAAGGAGGAAAGGCACTGGGTAGGAGTAGCTAACCGAGAGTATCTGTCACAACACATTACTTGCCCTTAATATGCTTGGTCTTCGCGGGCGGGCTGACATTGAAACCATGCCCATTTCCCAGCACTGTGCTTGCCATTACATAGGAAGCAGCACTTGCGAAAAGATCTTGGGAACGGGGGCTATTGGACCCTTCTACCTGCTTTCTTTCATGTAGGAGGAATACCAGCACCAGATGGAAGTTAAAACCAATATGCACAGAATTAATTACATTCAGATGAAAGGAAAAGGATTCAGTGTCTAAATACCAGATACTGGTCGGGTGACAAAGGAATCAAGTCTGGATCAGTCAGTGAGTGTTTATGATACACAGAAGGTCAGGAGAGCAAGCACATGACATGTGTACTGGCTATTTCCATACCCATGCCAGACGGAACCAATTGATCTCAACACTCTCCCCGCAAACCCAGCTATGATATCAGAATCCTTCTCCCTGGGCAGCTCTTGCCAATAAACAAAATCAGCAAGCAAAATTAGATCCATTTGTTTTCACTGCTCAGCACTTGATATTTATTACTTCTGTCACTAGAACTGAGCTACAGGAACGTGAGAAATAGTACCAAGAAGCTAATGCTACTCCTGAACTAAGGACTGAAGCATAGTCCTGTTTCATTACAAAGAAAACTTTGAATCCACAGGCAGAAAACCTCATGCATAAACCTAGTTTGTGATGCGGGCTAACAAAGGCATGTTGATGAGTTTAGTTTCCTGCCACTCTAAAAATTTAAACAGTGATATTATCTAAACAGTATGATTAAAAAATAAAATCTTTGACCCTCACTAGTGAGAAATGAGCATTGGTTCCCAGCTGAGCCTTATCTCTAGAGACCAATAGTATTAAGCCTCTGTACTTACATAGCGTTTTTAACATTTGGAAACCGTTCTATATCATGGTTGGGGGTAGTGGATACACCTCTGTGTGCACTGATCCAAACCCATAAAGCTATATGGCATGAAGAGTGAATTTTACTCTCTGGGAACTTAAAAAGAAATTTTTTTAAAAGTCTACAGAAGCACTGAGATAAATGCTAAAAATCTTGTATTCAGTTTGAAAATCAATTAAAATTGTTTACAAGTTAAAAATTGTTCAAGATGGATGGTCCTGATAAAAAAAAATTAGAAAATCCTGAAAAATTAGAAAGAGACTGTAAGAAAATAAGTTAAATCATTCACATCCTGGGGCGCCTGGGTGGCTCAGTTGGTTAAGCGACTGCCTTCGGCTCAGGTCATGATCCTGGAGTCCCGGGATCGAGTCCCGCATCGAGTCCTGCATCGGGCTCTCTGCTCGGCAGGGACCCTCTCCCCTCTCGTGCTCTCTGTCTCTCATTCTCTCTCTCAGATAAATAAATAAAATCTTTAAAAAAAAATCATTTACATCCTACACTAAAACATCATTTTGGACTCTGGCTGACAGTCCTTGGCCTGTGACTATTTGTGTGTGTGTGTGTACTTATAGGAGTTAATTATTATTTTCCGGGGAGTCAGATTGTAAGAGAAATTTCATTTTATATTTTAAGCATCATCTTGTTATTAAAGGGAGTTTTAATAAGTGTATATCGCTTTACCAGTGAAAAAAGATATATTTTAAGATGAGAATACTTTTTAAAAATTGCAGTCATTGCACACCTACTGTTTTATTGCCTGATTTTTTTTTTTTTAAATTTTAGAGTGTGTTAAAATTTTCCAAGAACTAGGCCATTTTGACCCAATCCCAGTAGCAGTACTTGGGCATATCCTGTTTGGCCATAACCAGACCTCCTTTTATCCCCCTATTTTGATGGAAACTATACTCCAACACACTATTTCATTTATCAAAACTTAACAGAGAAAACCCTATCCGAGAAAATGGATGCTGACTTTGGGCCGTGACCCAGAACCCAAGAAGGAGGCCACGGTTTTATGTAGATGGAAGGAGTAATTTTAATTCCCGCTGGGAGCCTAAGACTCCCCTGTTTATTTAATGAGTCGCAAAGTCACTGTCAATCTAGCTACAAGCCCCTATGCAGTGACCACAGAGGGTACACGCACTGCCCCCTGTCCCTCACTGCAGAACGCAGGGCCCATTGCCAATTAATCAGAGCACTTCCGCCTGCATGTGACCTCCCAAATCCTTCTCAACCCAAACCTTCCAACAACTACCCATATTTCACCATTGTCATCCACTGTGACACCTCTTTTCCATCTTGGCTGACCACCTCCTCATCCTCGCTAAAGAAGCAGACCAATTTGCCTAGAGCCCAACTTACCATCCAGAACAAAGCCAAGTATTGAGTGGGCAGAACTGGCCAGCTGATATAAGAAGAGTAAATGACTTTATAGTATCACCTCCCAAATGTTACTGAGATGAAAGATAAAACATTTAATGGGCTCTGAAGGCTAAATTGCATTACGTTCTCATTTGAATCTCTGTGATGGATGCGGAGAGGCCAGTGCTCCTGACCTTGTCCCACCAGAGGATTTGGGTTTAGGTCCTCTCCACGTTTAAACTGAGCCAGAATTTTATCAAAACGGTCACCCTGCTCTTTGGATTGTACATCGCCTAATCGTTGTGCTCAGCCCAGGCATTGTGTAGACTGCAGCCTAGCATGGTACCGTGAGAGACTGGGGCATGTGCTGGGGATTCCCTCCATTTCTTCAGCCTAATCACAGGCATATAATGGCCAAGTCAGTTTCTATTATTCAGGTAAATGGAGACTTTATGTATGAATTTACTAGTCTGGAACCTTTGTAAGATGCAAAGATGGATTTTAGAAAAAGAAAAACTCAGTCTTAGCAGTGCCTATTGCACTAGAAATGGGGTTACCAGGCCACCGTCTTGTGGAAATTAAATCAGCACAAATAAATGTGGAACAGGGCAAACGTCCTACTTCCCAGGGTTTCCTTTTAAAAAATCATGTTAACTACATTTGACCTCCATAACTGCTTTTGGCCTCTGGTTTTTGTTTTTAGTCAAAAACATGCACTTTATCCACATCTCTGTGGAACAGAGGGAAAATGCTCCAGTTTAGAGCTTTTCATGAAACGGCGTGATTCGGCTCGGCATTTGATAAAATGAGTTGTCATATACACGTGTCAGTTAAAGGTAAAAGTCATACTGAACCTGATGAATTGATTTCTTTTGACCGTGATTCCCGATGAAGTTATTGTCATAGGGCTTGCTAGTTGATGGTTTTCGCCGTGTCTTCTCTATACTCAACAAGAGTTATTTTATCTTGAGCAGCATGGCTTTTCTGACTTCAAGTGCTCTACCAAGAGCCTGTTGCAAACAAGAGTATTCGTATCAGAAGTCTGGGTATCTTGAAATTGGAATGTGGGTGATTCATGAGGTTTGCATCAATTATTAAACAGTCATAGATGAAGATCTGCAGAGATGGATGGGGCAGTAAAGTATTCTGGTTACACCTACTGGCTTAGCCATGATAAATGAGTCAGGAAACATGAAAGTTCAAAACAGGTATTAACTCGAGCTGCAGTGACCTGTGCTCTGAAGGGAGGTAGACAACAGCTGGATATAAACAAGCTAACATACACACCAACCGAGTGGCAGGATTAAAATAAAGCTAAGGTCCTGGCTGGAGGACTAAAAAATGTGAGAATCCTGCCATGCCAATCACCCTTTCTCTTACAAGTTCTTGAGGAAGGCATAGCACAGATAATTATAACACTTGGAAAATACATGGGGCATTTTTATTAGCGGGAGCCATGCCTGGATCCCTCAAAATGCAGAGTTCTAGTAACACTAGCTTGGATCATGTGGCTCAGCTGTGAGCTTGAGTACTACCTTGTTTTGACCTGTGTACCCCTGAAAGGGAGAGTGAAGACATTTTCACAGAGAGTCTGGACAAAAGGACAAATGTGTATGTATGTCATCTCTGGGGGGAGTGAATTTTGTTTCCCTTGGAGTAACGTTTTTCCTGGAGACTGAGACAGAGACTGACCTTGGAAAAGGTATACTTAACTCTTCCTTCCTTCTGACACCCAGCTTCACTAAAAGGGAAGGCCCATCTTTTGGTTCCCAGTGCACCTTCTAGAACTCTGGAGTCTGTGTCAACATTGCAGCCAAAAAGGGTGTAGACTGCAGTTTAGCCAGTTGTTGGCCCTAAGGACATAAGCGTGACTCTGGTAACCTGTACACTCGGCTTCCCCACCGCTCTTTCCTTCTGGGGGGTGTTTATGTCTTCAGCAGTTTGAGAGCTTTGCCTCATACTGAGGTACCTGACAGAAGCCTGAAGTGAGAAGAAACAGCCCCGTCTGCTTTAGGTTCTGTGAAAGTCAGGAAGCTTCGTGAATAACCCCGTTGCTAACCCCTCACTGAAAAGCCAGAAGCAGGAACTAGTGTTAGAAGTATATCCTGACGCTCAAGTGCTTTTCCCAGGGCATTCTGAGGCGGCTGCAAACACTGAACAGCCTCCTTCTCTCGTCTTTACGTGAAAGTGCTTTGCTAAGATACATAAACTCTAACAAAGGAAAGTGGTCTAAGAATTCACTTGTGGTACCAGCTTCCCAGCCTTGCTGGGCTTGCTTACTCGGCAATGGGCACTTGTTACCGAAATGGGCTTCTGAACTTCCATCAGGAACTGAGTAACCACACAGCTTAGGTTGTGTTTCCTTGAAGTCGCGTTCATTTGGAGGGGTCTTCCTGAGTGGACAGACTAGATTTCTCATTGAGATCATCAGTAAGGAATGGTGTGGCCTTTTCTGAAGAAAGACTTGGTAGAGCAGAAGTTATAAACTCGTGACTCACAAAACATTTTCAGCCCACAGACGAGATTATTTCTTTTAATGTCATGGCTTTGAAAAAAAAGTTGGCAATATAGAAAATTGAAGAGATTTTGCATAAAATCCGCATTTCCAACTTCTTATTAAAAAAAATCTAGTAACTCATGAAATATTTCATATCCACAATTGGCGTAAGCTGAGTAGCCACTTACCCTTAAGAGGGGCCACAGGCTTTCTACTTCTTCACGCCCTGGCACCTCATGGCTCTGTAGGGCTTTGAATTTGCTGCCCCTGGGGTCAGACATCTAAGAGGCCAAAACAGGAAGTCATGAATTGTTCTTTTAAATGTGCCCTGCTTGAAAGCGGCTGTCGCTTGTGCTTACTCTTTTTACTTGTGCACAAAGAACGACCATTAGAAGCGTTTTCGTATAGGGAACAGGACAGTTACATGCAAAGTGGAGAATTTTACACTACTTACCTAAATAAATCAGGCATACAAAGAAAATCCTGAAATGATGATATTAAAGTGAGATCTGAGATTTGAATTATTCAGGGGTAATTGCCTTAGTTTTCCACCTCACCGTTTCCCCTTTGCTTTCCTCACATGGACATAATCTTCAGAATGGCCCTCTGTCAAAGGCTACCATCATAATTCCCCTGCCTCTTTTTTTTTTTTTTTTTTTTTCCCAAACTCATTTGCACTCTCGGTAGCAATTGTTGGAGCCCTGCAGGGGAATAATTGCAGAGGAATTAACTTCTGACATTTTTTCTAAAAATAGCCCTACTAAATCCAATCATAGGTAATTTACCTGTCCGTGTTCCTCCGGGGTAACCAGGGTTGAAGAAAGACCTGGCAGACTGGCATTCCTTCAGCAATTATCTGTGATCTGGGTTCCTGGTGCCTGTGTATTTTCTTCGTTCTGAAATACGGAGTACAAATTGCCCTCTCCCCTCTGACCTGGTGACCCTGTTTCTCAGCACCTTGCTCCTGGGGTTGGAATAAGGCCGTGCTCTTCCAGAAGGGTGTGTTGGGCTCACCAGGAAAGAGGGAGCATGGGTCAAGCTGGAGCATTTGTGGGGTCCCTTCATTTTCCATGTCTGAGCTTCAAGACACGCCCCCCTCCCCCCCAGCCCTGGTGCGTCACAGTCCTCAGCCCGTGTCGGAATAGCCACACTTGAAACCTGTTTGGGGAAGTTTCTCTGTGTAGAAGGAAGGAGAATGCAAAAGATCCTGGGTGGGTAAAAAGTCTGGGGGTTGATAGAAATTCTCGGGGGGGAAAAAAAAATTGCCATTTCCGGGAGCCGTTAAAGAAATGCGTTTTTCTCTTGCCCCAGACAAAAGGGTCTGCATGTGCTTTCCCCTTTTGTTCTCTCCAGATGTTCCAAGAGCCCACCGTGCAGTGTGGGCATCTAGGAAATTGACTTTATCAAATGCCACTTCTCATGGCATGATGCTTAAAATACAGAGCATCAAATCCTTGTAAATTCCACTGCAAAGACAAAGCCCAGAGCCCTTAGTGCACAGAAAAGTATATCTATTATCTATCATTTCAAAGTAAGTGTGCAGTTACTTTAATTGCCTTTGTCTTCTCCTTTTCAGCTGACATTATCTCTACGGTAGAATTCAACCACACGGGAGAATTACTAGCGACAGGGGACAAGGGGGGTCGGGTTGTAATTTTTCAACGAGAGCAGGAGGTAAGTGGCAGTGAATGCAAAATGCCCATTTTCTTCTCTTTTTAAAAGAGGCCTCCTACTGTTCCTTAATCCTCATGTGTCGCCCTTAACCTTGCTGCTTTGCTAGCAAACTAAAAACTGCCAAAAAGTCATTAACATCAACAGTTCCACATTCAGGCTCCTAAAAGCACCTGATTAATAGAGACTTTTCTGGGCAGGCCTGATCTTTCCCAACCTGGGTGTTGCACATTCAAAACGACCCCACTTCCCGTCTGACCTGCGAAATTCCATGGGTGTTTGTTGAGCAGAGAACTCCTTTTTGAGTGGGATTTCTCTTCCAGCCATTGAAATTAAGTCTCCCGGTTTCAGGTGCTCCTACAGAATACGTAGGAGGAAAAAAAAAAAATAGCTCTTTGCCAACAGATGTGAAAAGGACACCTGGGGTCAGTAGCAAAGAAAGTGATAGCTCACCCCACCAAAGGGAGTGAAATCCCACAAAAAGACATCTCCCCAATGCACGCGGCCTGTGCTTTACTCTAGGTGTCGCGGAGGTCCCTGGAGCTCAGTGCTGTGTGCATTCTGAGCAGGAGTTCGAACTTCCAGTGAATTGAATGTCAAAAAGCCCATTTCCTCCTGAGACTTGGGCTCCACTAGGAATTGTTTCTCTTTTTCATATAAATTGAGTTGTTTTTTTTTTTTTTTTGGTGTCTGCTTCTGTTTTGTCAGAACAGAATTACGGCCCAATCTGATTTCCTTGGCCTCCCCTGGCATGGTCCTGGAGCTTCCAGCAGGCCCGTGTATGTTCTAGGACCTCTCCCATCTGTTACCGCCTGCCTCTGAGATTCACCAGGCCCGGCGCAGGGGGAGGCCCGGTGCAGGAGGAAGGTTTCACAAGAGACTTCCCTAGCAATTGAAAGCCTGCTTTGTGCTTCAAAGCCATTTATGTTCCCCTCCCCTCAAAAAAAGGAAAGCCTCATTTAGAGGTGATATATTTGGTAATTGCACATTATTTGCAATTAATTTCTATAAGGGCATCGTGATCCCTCGGGGTTCTGTCTAAATTCAAGTGTTCAGCATTAAATCAGGCACCTGGCCGATTCCACTGGCCCTGGAAACACGAAAATGTGGTTGGCAAGTAGGAACTAATAGCTCTTCGTGACCTGGAATTTTTCCTGCTTTTCCAGAGCTGCCTAGTGCTAATTGGTCTGGCACATACTACACACACTTGACAGTCTGATTTGGATGGTAGCAAATCAGAACTCTTATAAATTTATTGTTAAGGTGGACTGGCTGTCTCTGTAGTAAGCAGGATATCAGCATTTAAAGTCCTTTTTTAAAACTGATTTTCAAACCTTCTTCCATTTTAAAAGAAAATCCAGTTAGGTCCATAGTGATGATAAAGAAGAACCAGAGCCACTATTTAACATAAATTACCCAAGGCAGCATGTTGCTGGTCATAATCTGCTCCACAATTTCCGTTAGCTATTTATAGGTTTCACCTGTTTTAATTGACCAAACTATTTGAGAAGCCTGAGTCAGTAGTAGAAGGAAGAGGGACACATATTCCAAAGGAGGGTGGTTTTGTTCAATAAAAAATAGATGTTGAAGAGAGGAGCATACAGTTGAGTGTTACGCTTTGTGGCGAGGCTTCGGGTTGGAATGAGCTCGAAGCCTGAAACAAAGCCAGGGGACAACATCTAAGTCAGGCTGGCTTCTGACTTCTGTGAGTGACTCCTCGGTAGGCACACTCCACTCCTGGACAATTTGCTCCTAGGACCCTCACAAATATGCTCAACACAGGCCATCAGCACCATCACCCATCAAATTGAGTAAATGGAGACTTGGGTTTGAATGTTCAATATCCATCCAGAAATATGATTTTTTTTTTTAATTGAGCCTTTTCTTCAGAGTCAAGCTTCTACGACACATGTTCAGTAAGACCTGAATTTGCATTTGTGAGCACAGTTTTCCAAAGCCTGAATCTGGAAGCTCTTGGTAATAAGGTCCTAAAACACCTGAAATAAAAACTCCCTTTTCTTTTTTCCCCTTCTCCTGTTTCTTTAACACCTTCTTTGTCCTCCTCTCCACCTTTCTTCTCACCCTTGCCCCCTTCTGCAGATCCTTCCCTTTAAGTTTCGTTCTAGCATCCTTAATGTAGTTCCTGCTCCGCGCACCGTGCTCACTGTGCGTAACGGAGATGGGGGGACATGGGGGGTAGAGTCTGACAGTCCTCCCAGGGACTCCGGTGGCGTCTCTGCGCTCATGTCCGTTTTGTCACTCGTGCCAGAAGAAAATGGGGGGAGGGAGAGATCTGATGTCCGAATCTGCTGTGTATAAGCTGTGTGACCTTGGAGAGGTCATTTTAATACTTCTGAGCCTCTTTTGCCCATTTCCCTGCACTGCCGACCTCTCAGAGGTTCTCTAAGGATCTGGTGAGATTTTAAAAGGCTAGCGAAAGGTGCAGATGCCATAGCTTTGGAGTCTTTGTGAGGGATTAATAGACGTGTGGACTTCGGTGTGGGATGGCTCACTCTGAAGGGTGTCCAAGACATCCATTAGGATGTCCAAAGAAAAGATTAGAATTTCTATTTATATGTGTTTTTAAGTTGTCCTATTTTAATATCTATTTCTATGTATATGCTGTGGACACCATATATTAGTGCAGAAGTTCCTGCATATAATTTATAAATAGTTGTATACTGGAGGTGCCAGTATTGACCAATAGGGGTCCGTGACCAAATGCTGGGGAGGCCAGTAAGCTAAGGTAAACTTGTTGCCATGGTTCTGCCCTCATTCTACACTGACGTAGCCCGCCCCATCCCACCGCAGTGAGTCTGCCCCAAAAAAGAAGGAATTGGTGAATTTGCAGTTGGCTTATGTGACTTCATCTTTCGTGTGTGTTGTTTTTCCCTTCCTACAGAGTAAAAATCAGGTTCATCGTAGGGGTGAATACAATGTTTACAGCACATTCCAGAGCCATGAACCCGAGTTCGATTACCTGAAGAGTTTAGAAATAGAAGAAAAAATCAATAAAATAAGATGGCTCCCTCAGCAGAATGCAGCCTACTTCCTTCTGTCTACTAATGGTACGTAGAGGTCACTTTGCCTGTTCGGTCTTTGCAGAGGTATGTCAACAAGCCATGTATTTCAGTCTCTCTTGTGCTCAGTTTTTCTTTTTACCTTGCGAGCTGTTTGAAAAACTTCCAAACTGCACTTGCAAGATGTCTACCAGAGTGCCTGGACCAGGGTAGGCCGTCCGTATATAGCACTTATCCTTTTTAAAAATAACAAATTTATGACCAAATTACGTGAGACCCATTATCCATAGTTTTTGACTAATGCAGATGATTTCCAGGTGTTTTTAGAATCTGACTTCCTTTCTTAAGATTCACTAAGTGTTATTCTGGGAACACATTTCAGAAAACTCAACATGCCATCCCTATGAGTTTGGCATACTGAATAGAAATTATTAATCCCTGAATATATTTGGGGGTTGGTAAAGGAGATGGCCATGTCTCTCTGACACCATCAAGTTCTTGGCCAGGAGTGCAGGTCAAGAAGAGAGGGGGACCTACCAAAGAAGAGACCAAGAAGTGATTTCTTTCTCTCTCTCCACCTCCGTACTCTTCCTATACCGTTTGTTGTTTTAGGGGGGAGTTGATAGAAATAGGTTGGAGAGAGAGGACACAGGGGGTTGGATAGAGAGCCAAATTCCGTATTAATTTCGTAAAACCTTTACACAGTGGAATGACCTGCCCTTAAGGTTCATGATACCCTTGCTGAAAGAAGCCATCTATGCTCAGAACAATTCAGAATAAAATCATATACTAAAGGGTGCTAATTGAATAGCGTCACAATTAAGAGGGTTAGCATATAAAAATTGAAAAACCTCTATCAAGCAAATAAGCTGGAGAGCGCTTCATTTCATTCCACGTTTGAGTCTGCCTAGGAGGAATATACATTTAAATATAAGTCAAGAAGCCAGGGATTTGCTTTTTTGCCTATCCCCAGCACTGACAAGGTATTGCTCACATGTATGTAATAGGATCAGACATATATTAGTGTTTTTGAAGACAGAAAGGAAACACACAGAAAGATTTATCATGATTAATTTTGGATCGTGCAAGTGGAGTGTCTTGTAGATTTGCTCCTTTTCTCATTTTTCCTTTCTAAATCTTTACAGTGAATTTTATTTTACTCTTCTGAAAAGAGGGGGAAAGTTTTTAGTGCATATGAACCCAAACTCCCTTGATTATAAAGCCAGTGTACAAATCTAAACACTTGCACTTCTGAAATAGCCAGTCTGGGGCTATTCAAGCATGGCTTATCTCAACATGACCAGATCTCCACTCATCTGTTTTTCCAGATTCTCAGTAATTTAATTCTTTCTCAGAACTGTCTGTATTGTTCGCTTTACTTTTTTCAACCCTGATTTCTTGAAAGCCAGACCACATGAATGTTTCTTCTTTTTTTGTTTGTTTCACTGGTGAAGTTTTACTTAAAGGCTCTGCATATCCAACCCTTTAGAATAAAAGAGACTTCTGATGATGTTGACTTAATTATTGCCAGCAGAGGAAAAGTGTCTGATCATCTGCTATGGCTAGCTTACTTTATATTGTGAAATTTATCCTATTGATTATTACTATAAAATCCAAAGACTTATTAAGTGCTTTGTGGGGGGGATGGGACCAAAATCATTGAAATGCAATGAAGATTAATTATATAGCATAATGTTCTGTTAATTGAGTTTTTAAATAGTTTTTTGATTAACAAGGATATTATCTTCCCATTTGGGATGCTATTTCATATGCCAACAGCATCTCAAAATGATTCTTAGAAGAAAAATTCCCATGTTCTTATGCAATTTTCTTTTTTGTACTAATATTGAGGTTGAGAATTCCCCTTAAGCCAAATAGGTTAACATGCAAAAATTAATGAAAGACGATTGGAATTACTGTACAAAAGAGAAAATGAAGATAGATGATAAGATTGTGTTTAAAAGCTGCCACAAGTAAGGATAAACTACGCAGAGAGCCGGCCAGAAAAAAGAAAAAGTCATTACTCATAGTAACAGCCACATGTTCCTTAGACTTTTTTTATCCACAAAGCTTCAAGATACTAAGTCAAGAAAAATTGTGTGATAATAAAGTCAAGAATGACTCCAGGCAACCCAGCCATGGGGAATTGGATTGAATTCACCATCAATTATCTTTAAAAAAAAAAAAAAATGTGCTTCTCTCATTATAGTTGGGTGCAGTTTTTATGTTCTGCTGGCGTATATTTTCAACTTTACCATTTTTCATGAAAAATAGAACCAACATTCCATTGTGAATCTAGACTTTGAAATTACTTTGCAGGTGAAACACGTTGCTTTACCTTGCTTTCTACTTCTGTCTTAATTCTTATGATGAGAGGGAAAGGTATACTTGATTTGGTTTGCATGCTATGAAAGTAGTATGTATTCATAAAAAAAAAATTTTTAGAAAAAAACAGGGAAGCAAAATGAAGATAATAAAGTGTTTACATCCAGAGAGAACCAGTATTAATGTCTTTTAAAGAAAAAAGCAGAGACATGGATAAATCGATAAATTTCTTTGCTTCTTAAGGAAAATGGGATTATTCTGTAAGCTGTTCTGCCACAAGATTTTTTAACTTAATAATATAACACTTAACAACAGGAGCATCTTCCTACTTGTTAAATATCCTTCTAAAATATCATCACCTTTTCAATGACTACATAGCATTCCCTTGTATGAGTTTTCTATAATTTACTACTAAACCTCCCTTTATTTGGCCTTTAATTAATAACAGATTCTTACTATTATAAATTAGATATTTATAGGAGTAGAGGTTAGTATGGATAGATATGATTAGGAAAAAAGCATATTATAAATTATTCATAGAATATTACATATATTAAAAAGTGATATAATTGCACACAAAAATATAATGAAAGGATGTATACAAAATTTTCCTAATATTTTTCTTTGTCTAGTGGAATTGAGGGAAATGTTAATTTTTTTTTTTTAACTTTCTGGCTCATTTTCATTTTTTGCAATTATATTTACCACTTGTGTAATAAAAGAAGGAAATAAAATGAGGAAATACAAAATCTGTATATGCAGTATTACTATAGGTTTGTACCCCACCCCCCCAAAAATGCAGAGAAAAAAAATACCACAAGTATCTCTGCAAAACGTTAACAAGGATTGTCCCTGACTAGAGGGATTGTAGTTGATTCTTACTCTTTATGTTCTACCTGTGGTTTCTCTATTTCTCTGTGTAGCAATGTATTATTCATAATAATAAAAAAAAAAAATAGAAGAGAAGAATCACCTTGCAAATGGGACAGGATATATTCCAAAGCCGAGCAATAGGAAATATTCGGTGTTAAATGTCTCTGATTTGTGTTGTTCTGAGTTACAGCTGACTGGTCCCTAATCCAGCGACTGTATAAAACAGGGCTTCTGCTTCATTTTCTCATCCTAAAATGCAGTGCATGCAGCAGCAGGGTGTCTAGAGAGGGTAGGAGCAGAGGACTGTTGGCGTACAGATAGGAAGTGCAGAATTCAACTCTGGGTCTGGGAAAGGCCTCCTTGCCTTCTGTCCCAGTACAGGCCAGGGGGAGCACACGGTCCAGGGCACACACATCTTACACTAAGCAGCCCAGCCGGGTCTGCCAGTACACGTGACCAGCTGGAATCATCCCCAGATAATAGGAAACAGGGGCACTGACCTGTTAAAGTAGCCAAATGGTTGCTGAAAGCCGACTTCAGAATGGGGTGCATTTCAGACCTCGGAGGGCCAGGCCTTCGGCGAGGAGACACGGAGAAGGGAGATGAAGGGGCGAAGGAGAAAGAGTAACCCTACTAGAGGCCGGGGGAGGGGCGGCTCTTCTCCCCACAGTATTACGGAGCAGACGGGATGTGCTGACATCACCGCGGGATGAAACTATCGCTGTCAGGGCAACATGTTATTATCAGAGAATAGTTTCCCCCTTTGCAAATTCTAACAGCTGCCCTTTGTCATCCATTATTGGCAGGCCACCCCTGTGTTCAGCACTATATGCCCAGTGTTCCATTTCATCCTCCTGAGAGCCCCATGGGGAAGGCACTATTTGCCCCAACTGACAAATAAAGAAACCGAGGCATAGAGAAGTTAAGTGCCTTTATTTGTAAGGCTGAAATATGTGGGACATACTTATACTAAAAACTCCTTTGTTGTTTCTCTGAATTTCACATTGAATTGGGCGTTCTGTACTCTTTCTCCTGATAAATCTGGTACTCCTGTTTGTCACTTGAAGAAACGGGGCACCTACTACCTGGGAACCCTTGTCCTTGGCCACGTGGCTGGCTGGAGTGAGAGTGAGGGTATGGCCCAAGCTTGTCTGGTTCCCAAGCCTACCCGATGCAGGCACAGAGGAAGAAGGCATTCGAGTCCCTGCCTTCCACAAGAAAAGCTAGATCGAACACAAATCATGAATGCAGGACCCAGAGGCACGTGGGCCACACATATGATCTTATTGGCCCAAACGTGTTTTCTTAAGAAAAGGGATGGAAAGCCTGCAGGCGGGGCATGCCATCTCCTGCCTCCCAGAGCCCCCCAGCCCCTCTCACTCATCCCCCCGGCCTGCCTTACCCCTGTACACATTGGAGATCTTGCCCTCCTTTATTGCTATGGAGAATGACAGGTGTCAGCCAATGATGGGAAGTGCTGGAACAGTACACAGGGAAGAAAGGTAGTTTCCAGCTGGGGATTCCAAGAAGACTGCAAGGGGAAAGGAGCATTTGGATGAACGTTCTTACCATTTTATATCTCTGAGTATTGCTAGCAAGATGCACTGTATAGACGGGATTCGTTCATTCATGCACCTAATAGTTACTGGACATCCACTGTGTCCCAGGCACTGTTGTAGGTGCTAGGTGTGTAGTAATGGGCAAGACAGAATCCCTGCCTCCAGCGAGTTTACGTTCTCGTGAGGGAGACGTAACAAAGCCGTGGTCACGTAGTGAGAAGTGGCGAGAGGAAACATTCAAGCAAGCGGAGCAGGCGACAGAATGGTGGGGACATTTTGATGCAGGTTGGTTAGGAAAGGTCCCTCTGGGGGTGGGACATGAACAGAGCAAAGTGAAGGAACAAGTCACCTGTGGAAGACGGCCAAGGGCTTTCCGGGAAAAGGCACAGCTAGTGCGAAGCCCAAGCAGGCATGGGGACCAGAGCATATACGGGGGGCTGTAGAGAAGCCACATGGCTGGAGCACAGGGCGAAGGGGGCAGACGGTGAGACTGGAAAGGGTGAGGAAGTGTGGGTCACGGAGGGCCTTTCAGGTCACGGTCAGGGCAGTGCTTGCTGGGGTGGGACCCTGAAATGGGGATACCTATCTCTCAGGGTTATGGGGAGCATTAAATAAATTTTCCATGACAAGTGCTAATAACATAGTGACACAGCTAGTTCTGTATATGTGACTGCTCTTATTCAGTGTTCAATAAATATTTTTATTGAATGAACCAAAATAATCTATAAGCTCCAGATGTCATAGGCCATTGGTCTGGGCACACTATATGGTTTTGTGCTGAAACATGAGCTCTGCCTCCAGATGACATAAGATTTATGCCCTGAATCCTTGACGTGAACAGTCTTCCTCTGTGCCCCCTGCATATCCCCCGCCCCACCCCTCCACACACAAAACTCCTTGACAGGCTGGTTTTCACTGTAATTTTGATTTCCTCTGGTTGCCCTCCACAGATAAAACCGTGAAGCTGTGGAAAGTCAGCGAGCGTGATAAGAGGCCAGAAGGTTACAATCTGAAAGATGAGGAGGGCCGGCTCCGGGATCCTGCCACCATCACGACCTTGAGGGTGAGCCCGGGGGGGGGCAGCTTCGGCCCCCGTCTTTCACTTCTCTTGGCCACCGGGTGCCGAGGAAGGGCTCCCCGGTGTGGCCACAGGCTGGGTGCGGCTCTAGGTTGCAACTGTCACGTGTGAGTGAAGGAGATGAAGCAGAGACTCACTCTGAGTCTCTGACGGCAGAGGGAGGAGCAGGACGGGTCTGAGCTCTGACCGCTACAAATACGTGTCCTTCGTTTATTCCCCTAAGACTGGCCCACACGGCCACTACCATGCCTTACTACAGTCAGCCTCTGTCTGCTCACGGTATCGAAAATGTTCTGAGCATCTTTTGTACTCAAGGTGCAAGGGATGGGACTACCCAAGTGGCAAGTTGGGATCTTGTGATTTAGAACATGAACTTGTGAATCTAATGGGCCTGGGTTTGAATTCTGCCCTTCATCAGAATCTCACGTGGTCACTTAACCCTTTTGAACTTGAGCCATGCAAGTTTTTTTTAGTTTCTGTGTCTGTAAAACAGTGAACCTCCTACTTACTCAACCCAAAACCGTGAACCCCATACTTGACTAAAAATGTGCTGGGGGTGGAAAGCCCTCCTTCCATGGTCCTCAATACGTGATCTCTGCTGTTAGTCTGAGCAGCTCCCTCCCTGCCCTCCGGAAATACACAGTCTGCTAGAGAAAGGATTTGTAGGTCTACTATAAAGATGCTTATGGCACTAAATAGAGTAAGATAAATGCAGGGAGTGTCAGAGAGTTACAGTTTGATCAAAGGAGGAAGAAATGGTGTTTGGCTCTGGGAGACCAGGAAAGGTCTCTTAGGAAAGTGGTGTTAAAAATGGATTTCTAAAAGCAAACTTTTAAGGGAAGGCTCTCTGGACACAGGTTAAAGTGGTTCAGGACTCGGTGGTGAGTTTGGTTTTGGATGTGTTCAACCTGAATGGTAAAGCAGACACATGTTGAGACCAGCCCTAGCCCCAAGGGACTTTCCAAACTGTGTCAGACCCGTGCTTTCAGATACCAGCTACTAAAGACCGAAAACCGAGAAGGGACACATGTGGGGAGAAGAGGGGCACTCTAGGTTTAGAAGCAGCTACGGGAATTGAATGATCAGTGCCTGGTTAGCTCACTTGTTTATTTATTCATTAATTCATTTGTTCCTCTATTCAGCAGGTGCTTTTTTTTTTTTAATATTTTATTTATTTATTTTAGAGAGAGAGAGCGTGAGCAGGGGGAAGGACAGACGGAGAAGGAAAGAATCTCAACCAGGCTCCCTGCTAAGTGCAGATCCCAATGTGGGGCTCAATCTCATGACCCTGAGGTCATGACCTGAGCTGAAACCAAGAGTCAGACACTCAACTGACTGAGCCACCCAGATGCCCCCAGCAGGTGCTTTATGAACTCAGGCTCATTGCTGGCCACAGTGCTAGGCTCTCGGGTATTTACCCAGTAGTCCCAGGTACCTGGTCGTTGGTCTTCTGAGCAAGTAAGCATTGGCTGTTCTGTTTCTTCTTGTCAGCCTGTGCCTTCAGCCTGAAGAACTGCCAGGCAAGTCTCCCATATCAGGCCGGGCTGATGCTCTAAAGGCTCGGAGGTTTTGCAGAGCTGAGGGTAGGGTAGTGAAGAGTATGGACATTGAGTCAGTCTGTCCTGGGTTAGAACTGTGGCACCATTGCTTTCCACCTGGGGACCTTGGACATATTAATTAAAGTCCTTGGGCCTGGGATGCCTGGGTGGCTCAGTCGGTTAAGCGGCTGCCTTCGGCCCGGGTCATGATCCCAGGGTCCTGGGATCGAGTCCCACATCAGACTCCTTGCTCGGCAGGGAGCCTGCTTCTCCCTCTCTCTCCTTCTGCCTGTGCTCTCTCTGTCAAATAAAATCTTAAAAAAGAAAAAAAAAATTAAGAAAAGTCCTTGGGCCTCCCAAGTCCCAGTGCATTACAAGGATTCACTGCTTCCTGGGATTTTAGTGAGAAATCCATGCTGTCTTGTGTGCGATGAAGTGCTTAGCCTTGTAGAGTCTCACTCCCAGAAAGCACTCATTAATGTGTGTTCCCTGCTGTTGGTTTGGTATTATCTTCATCATTATCATTATCATAGCTGTTATTACTCCCTACTGATACAAGAAAGTTCGTATTCTTTTCCTTTTCATATACTTTTTATACTGTTGTATTCAGTCTACAAGCCATTCACTGGTAACTAGTGAGCGGCAGGCAATCCACCAGCTGTCCAAAGGGAGTAAGACAGTCTTTTGCTCCGTGGAACTCAGCAATCCTGTGGGGAAAACAGAGGGCTTAGGTGCCACTGGGGAGTTCATACCATGACCTTCTGCCCAGATGTCACCTTGTCCTTGTTTGCTCTGTGGACGGACTTGCTCAGATGCCGTCTGTAGTTCCCACGAAGAGTTCCTGGTGTCCCTGGCATTCTATGGGATTTCATATGCCTTGTGGTTGGCCGCTCCGAGATGCCACCCACATGATGAAGAGAAGGCCTCTGTGTATGTTTCCATTAGAGCAGAGATGCTGAAGTGGACTTGGTACCCATCAAACGTGGAAGGAGGCCTTGAGGTGTGGCTGCAAGTTAGAAAACCCCAATTCTGGTTCTTGCTTTCGTCTTAACAAGCTGTGTGACCCGGGGCCAGCAAATCACATTTCTTCTCTCCAGTCTTAGTTTCCGAGCTGCCACACAGAGGACTGAATGAATAGTCTGTGCTGTTGCATCCACGGTGCGAGTTCCAGGTTCCCGGGACCCAACCCCAGTGATTCCCTTCAGCAAATGGAGGTGATCCAGCAAAATCTACACGTTTAACACAAGCCCCCGGTAGTTGAGACAGGGGGTCTGTGGTCACTGGATTTTATCATCTCTAAGGCTCCCCCGAGCTATCATTTTTTTATGAAAGTACTTTTTTATAAAAGTAGCCTCTGCTACTTTTCAATCATTTCAATAGTTACTACATCAACTAGAGAGACACACTTGCTATAATATTGTAAATACCCGTATTTGATTTCACCCCGTCTACTTTCCTAGGCTTTCCAATATCCTGTGTTTCAGTGTAATCATCCACACTGCAGCATTCTTTGGATGAAAACACTGAAAAGGCCAGCCTCCTTTCCGTTTTGATCCCAGTAGTAGAAGAAGAAAAAAAAAAAAAAAAACAAGCAACCCTGAAGACCATAGATTCAGAACAATGACTCCAAACAGAGAATGAGCTGACGTGATATTAATCAAGCTGTAATTTACTAACATGCTCCTCTCTCGAAATTTGCATTGCCAGCATTTGTGGCTTTTTCCCCTTCCCTGTCTTATGATTACCTCTTGCTCACTTTTCATACTTTACAGTTCTGTGTGGATCTTGAGAGTGAGAACATTTAATAATACCCGACAGCTAATTAATCCTCACTGAGTAATGAACCTGTTCTGTTTCAGTTCTAGGAGGCTCAGCTTTTCAAAGCAAGAATGTGGCTATTTTTTTTCTTCTTTCATGGAAGAGGTAGCCTTTTAAATCCAATCACTCATTACCCAGAGAGGCACCGTATTGCCTGCTCAGTATATAACATCCAAAGCAATAATCATAATGATAATTTAATAATAACACCTTCTAGCTCTAAAGTGCCATTTATAACACCAACTGTTTTCTTACCTAATCCCTTGATTCATCTTCAGAACAGCCAGTGGGAAAGCCAGTGAAAATGCTGGTGCCTAGTATTTATTGAGCATTTATTATATCCCATGCACCATGCTGCACACTATATCTGCATTAGCTACCACCTGCGGTACAGTTTGCTGTTAAATACCCATTGTGCAGATGAGGCTCAGAGAGGTTAAGTAATATGCCCAGGATCACGCAGGACTAAGAATGAAGTCTTGATCTCCTTTGCTGTGGACCTGAGCCCTTAAACCTCGTGCAGTCTCAAAGAGAGAAGTGACTTGCCCAGTGCCTGCCGACTGGTGATTCCAGAGCCGGGACTAAAAATGAAGAGCTTTGGCTCTTGCGCTTGGACACGTACATTGGAGGATTTGAAATGGCTTTCAATTAGTACCATTATTCCATATCAGGATGCCTGTCTCTGTCTCTCCCCACCCACTCCACTTTCTCTCTTACCCCCACATTCATACACAGTGGGTTTTCAGATCCCTGACCTCAGCGTGCGGGAACAGTGACCCCAAGGTCTTCTATAATTCAGCTTAGCATGTTTCCCCTGGCCTTCCTGCCCAGCCTCCCAATAGCAAGGTGTAAGCAGCCCTCAGAACCCTTTCTAGTCAACAGAAACTCATAGTTCTAGTAACTTCATCAGCCTGGGATGGAAGCTGGGTGGTGAGAAATCACACTTAGCATATTTCTCCCTGCAGGAGGAGCCTGGAGTTATTTGCCTCATTATGGTTGGCTGCCAGTGCCCTGGGAACCTAGGCCAGATTGGAATTTTTTTTTTAACAAGTTATAAGTGTAGATTTCAGAAGGTGTGATCTCCCTCACTGTGACTTTGCCATAACCGCCCCCAAAAATGAAGGGGCTGTAATGAATTCCAGTTTTCTAATGGATTTTACCTAAATCTTCCTTATAGCTAATATAAATAACAATAATAACCATGTTTATTAGGTGCTTGCTCTATGTCAGATGCTGGATTTCATATCCTTCGATCATGTAGTTCTAACAGTAACTCTGCCAGGTACGTTCTCTTACTCTCTCTGTATCATCCAAAGCCTGCATTCCTCAGAGAAGCTCTCCTAGAATTCCCTAGGGAAAATCACACCCTCGGATCTTCCCCTTCACTTTTGGTGGCCTTACCCTGACCCTCGTTTGCTAGCTTGTATCCTTACCTGAGATATCATCTGTCCATTTTCTGCTGCCCCTCCACCTCCTCTTAAACGCAGCCTCCAAGAAAGCGGGAGCCATGCTGGGTTTCCTCCCGTAGCCCCAGCACCTAGAACACGCAGCACATGGTAGGTCATGTATTTGTCAAATGAATGCATTACACAGAAGTGGAAACAGAGTCTTAGTGAGGGCAAGGATTTTACCCAAGATCTCATGGCTAGCAAATGGCAGAACTGGGATGCAAACCTACTCTATCTGATCCCAAGTTTTCATTATGATTCCTTATAGTTTCTGCCTTCTAAGAAGATACTAATTCATGATCGGAGACAGGGGAATTTCATTCTTTCTGTACCCTGGAATTCTTCAGCCCAGCTTTCGTGGGGCAGGGGGAACAAGGAGTGAGGACTGCAAAGGCTTTTCTGTCACAGGGTGGGCACACAGTGGATGCATTGTTTTTTAGAAAGATGAAATGACCTCCTGTTTTATATACAAGCCCTCTGCTGGTGACTGCCTCTGTCTTCCTCTCAGCCTCAGGACACACACACACGTGATGTTCTGGATTAACATTTTTCCACATAGAGTGACCCTGATGTTTGCATATATCATCAGTGGCTGTTTGGATACCTCGCCCCCCACCCCACCCCCGCCACCGTCTGAGACACCTTGGCCCATCAGCATGAGCGTTTGCCAGCTCTGAACTCAGCAGGGGTCATCTTGAGGATTGTTGCTAATAGGTCACGAGGTTAGTAAGGTTGATTAAACAGACTCGCTCTTTTCCCGAAAGTGATCCTTTCAGTGAAACAACTAGTCTAGCTACCGGATCTGTTTTCTAAAGAACTGATTAAACAGACCAGGGGGTTAAGTGAAGCAACTGCATGTATTCAGCCTTTCCTAGGGACCGGCTCTGGGCTGAACAGTGTGTAATGTATGTTTTACAATTCTTTCTTCATTGCAATCCTGTGACTTGGGCATCATGCCTGTTTTACGGGATGTGTAAACAGAAGCTCAGGGAGGTAAATACTGGCTTAAGGCCCCACCGATAATAAGTGACAAAGCCAGGAATGGAGCCCAGGTCTGTCTGATGCCAGAGGTCCTGTCCTTCCCCATTATGCAGGACTGTGTATTGTGTGGCCCCTGATCGAGACAACAGCAAGGGTGATAGCATCTGACACGTAGAACTCTTTACTGTCTTTTTATCCTACTAAGTGCCTACTGTGCGTCAGGCACTGTGCTAGATATGTACTGCCAAGTGGATCTCCCACAGATGAGTGCAACGCACTCCCTTTCCTCAAGAGGAAGGTGGAAACAAGATGCAAGTGCCTGCCACCAGAAATTAATGGAATTAATGAAGTTCTTAAACTTCAGAGTGCCTCATGGGCACCTGGGGGCTCTCTCGAGTACAGTCCCTTCTCACCAGGGATTCTGGCTTAGAAGGTCTGAGTTGCACCCAGTGAATCTTTGACAAGACCCCTCCTGGAAAACCCTCAGGTGATCCTGGTGCGTGCGGTCCCTGGGCCACCCTTTGAGAAACACCGGAGAGGATAAGGGTCCCGAGACCAGCACAGAAGATTGCTATATCAGAGGAAGAACGGAAGGGAAGGAGGTACAGGACTAGGAAGGAGTTTCCAAGATGCATCTTGACAGATAGATGTTCTTTCATGCTGGGTGTCTCATTTGATGCTCCCACGGATCCTGGGAGGCAAGTAGGACATGAATTGATATTTTCCTCTTTCTTATGGTATGGATGTAATTATCCCCATTATAAAAGGGGGAAACTGAGGCTCTGAGCAGCAGATACTTTCTGTCTAGACACAACCTTATGCTTTTTTGATGCCTCTATGGTACCCATGGAGGATGAGTAACCCCAGTTTCAGGGCAGACTACTGGGTGAGTCAAGATCGGCCAGCCCTGCCCAGGTTTTAATTTTGCCTTTATGCTTTGATACCCGAGGCCTCTTAGGACACAGATACAGCCTTCCCCTACCTATTTTTAATTTTTCTAGACTTCATTTTGTGATTTATTGCTGCGCTGGGGACTTAATATCCAATCCTTTTACAGTTTCATCTTTCCTTTCCTTATATTTGTTGCAAATAACAATGAAGTGTTTAGCTACTGCAGTGAAAAATCAATCAAGCCTGTTCCATATTCACAGGCTTGCAATGGCACCCGGATGGCCCCCTGGATTAGATTAACTTCGTGAATGTGTCACTGTGGTGTGGGTAATTTCTCAACCTTCGCTCCATCCCTCCTGCTCCTGCGTCGGCGGATGGATATTGAGATTTCCCATTGATTGACTGCCCCAAAGAGAACACTGACGTGTGATGTGTGTAACTCAGTGGGACGCACATAGTCTGTGTTTATGAAAATAAATAATAATTTCTGTTATCATTATTGATTGCCATCATTATCTGATTGTATCTGTCTGTGTCATGGGGTTTCGGTTATGGGATCAGAAAGCACTCCACAGGAACCTCAGGCACAACCCTCCCCAACAAGCCTCTGCATTTTGATGTGTTTTGCCTCTTGAGGGTGAGGGTTAGGGATGTCTCCATCCTGTTCTTTGGCTAATGTTCGGTGAGACAATGTTAGTTGTGTTCAATGTTAAGCAAAGGAACTTATTCTGTTGGAATAATAATAAGAGCAGCCAGCATTTATGGAGGATTTGCTGTGTTCCAGGGACAGTGTACATATATTGGCTGATTTAATCTTTGAGATAATTATAGCCTTTATGTAGGGACTGAGATAAACCTCATTTTAGAGATGTGAGACCAGAAGTCGGAGAGGTTAAGCAATGTGCCTGAGGTCACACAGCTGCTAAGTGGCAGTGTTTGGACTTGAATTCATGTTTTTACTAACCCTCCTCTCATATCAAAATAGAATATCTGGTCTATTCATCTGAATAGTCAATGTAAACCACACTCTGAGTCAGCAGGAGCTAGAGGACAACCTATCAAGGAAACTGTAGAAGCTGCAGGTGCCTTGGGCACAGGTGAGTTTTCCATGTTGTTTTGGGGGAAGGAGGAGCAGAAAGGATGCATGGAACTAGGTCATGGTTTACCAAACCTGGATGATGATCAGACTCTGAGAACAGCCTAAATCATTCCCAGCTCACTGACTCAGAATGTGTAGGAGCAGAGCCAAACGATCTTCCCATACCTCTCAGTTCTATCCCAGTCCTGAAGACCACCTGGGTGTGAGGAGCATTGGCACGATGATGACCTGAAAGGTCCGGTCCAAGGTGAAGATTCTCTGGTTTCATTGTTTAAGTTCTTTCTTTGACTTCTTCCTTCCTCCCACCTCAGGGTACTACATAGAATAATTTGAGGGCAACCTTATTATCAAAACGAAGTTGGTGCTATACTGCGTGATTTGATTTGGAGTAAGCTTCTGCAAGCCATCAAGGTTTAGGTTGTGTGTGAGTGGTTCTGCCCTTCAAAACTCAAGTTCTTTTCCCATCCTACTCCTTATGGAATCAGCAGGCAGCCCACCTGTACTCTTAGAGGCCAGTGTACTCTAAGAGATAACACTATTGCAGACATTCATTAAACATATACTGTGTGCCAGGCTTTCTGCTGGGTACATTACAAACACCATCTCTCGCAGCCCTGTGGGGTGCGTACTCTTGTCATCCCCATTTTACAGATGAGGAACTTTATTTCAAAGCTGAAATGACTTACCCACAGGCTATAGCTTCTAAGTGGCAGTCACATTTTTAACCACATTCTCACTGACTCTGGAGTCTCTGATCTTAACACCATACTGTGGGTCTCCAGGAAAGGGACCAGGGCTCTGGCCACATGTCAGTCATCATCTGTAAGATGGAGATCACCATGCTAATAGAGTAATATGCCGACAGTATGTGGCATGATGCCTTGTGAACAGTGGATGATCAGCATTATTCCCTTTCTCCTTTCCCCTCCCCTCTTGTCTGTCACCTGGAGACCAAGAGTTTCAGGAAAGTCTGATGAATATAATTGTAAAGGTTCACTGCAGTGTGACGTCTGGGGCCCAGCAATCCATTTTGCCTGATTTTGAATGTGTGTGTGTACTGACTCTCCAAAGCTGCCTCAGATTCGGAGTGCATTCTCAGACTATAAAATATCTTCTTTCATCTGAAAGCTACCTTTGTTCTGCTGCCTTTCCAGTGTAGTAATCAGATCCAATGTAAATGTAAATATAAGCAGAATCCTATACCTGGTTTAAGATCAAGTTCTTTTTGTCTCTTGCTCCTACCCCCTTTGAAGGCTACCATGGCTTCCTAAATGTGATAGGAACTGGTAAATGCCACTCCCCATATGTACACCTAATGGCAGTGGAAAGCTAAGAAGCCCACTAATATTAGAAAAAGAAAAGAATCATGTTAGTGAAGAAAACCTTGATGTTTCCATGGCCTCTGATGCAGTTTATCTTGAGATTCCCTGGTCATGAGGAAGGACCATATTCTAGACTATGACCTGTTCTCTTCCTGACATCGGTCATTAACTCGTGTGGGTTTCAGAGGTGTGGTAAGGTTGGCCAGGCCAGGCAGGCTGCTGGCCTTTGTTAGGCTCTGCAAGCAAGGATCTTGTCACTGTGTCAAACCTAATTCACACTGACCCAGATGGATTTTTCTCAAAAGAGAAGTTATCAGTATAGTTTCACCCGTCTTTTCCTTTCAAGAGCTCTCTGTATATTTTTACAATAAGCAGAAAATCCAGGCACAACTGGATGATTCAAGGAGAAAAGTGCCTCCAATTCCTGAATTGTTCAGGTGGAGTTACCTGAATTAGGAGTGTGATGGGAAAGACATTGTCCCCAGACCAGGTCCTGGCTCAGAAACAGGAGCTCACTGTTGCTGTAATGAGTGGTATGAGTCCCATCCCCTGAAGTGACACCTGCTCAGGTATGAGTGTGTGGACGTGCACAGCCCAAGAAACCTTAGAACATTCACAAAGCCCAGAACGGATTCCTATTTGTCCGTTAGACTTACTTAACCAGAGACCAGAAATACGTGCCTAATCCCTTCTGCTACCAGCTCATGCAAAGAACTAATTTGAAGCCACAGAAGAAATTCTAGGGCTCCTGCTCATTATACATAAGATTTTTGTAGAAAATAATTAACACAGGTGGGTTTAGAATCAAGTTCAGTAGAAGATAGGATCACTTTGATCCTCGTACATTGCAAACCAGGCTTTACCTGATGCTTTGATGTAGCATTTTAAATACCAGTTCTTACCTGAGAAAAAGATTTTAAATACTTCCCTAGAGATTTATGTACAAGAAGATCCTTTTTTTTTTTTTTTTTTTGGTGCAAAGGAACTGGTTGGGGGAAGACGTTTTATAAGGGTACTTCCATGTTAAAGGAGATTGTTATCAACAGAAATTCTTTGGATTCCTTAGAATAATTGAGCCGGAAGGAAAAGAACTTCCTACCTAAGGGTGTTAATTGGTATTTGCTTGAGTGGAGGAGAATGGGTCACACCCTTGTGATTTGTTTGTGATCAGATGATCAGTTGGGCTCCTGTCCTTTACCAGAAAATGTTAAAGGCAGTGATAAAAACACACACACACATTCACTCTCACAAATGTTTCTTGCTCGAGAGTATATGGGGAAACCCTCACTTAAACACATTTAAACAAATGTATTTACTTCAGGGTTTCTCGGGACCTTTAATATACTGATAGAGGATATCAAACTCCAAGAAAGATATATGACATGTGATATTTTGCACCAAATTTAGCTGACCAAGAAAAGCCCTTTGCTCGGCTCATGGGATCACTTTTCTTTATGACATTCTCCTCAAAATGTGGTCTTTGGCCCAGTGCCAGTCTATAGATAAGGTACCAGAATATGAATCATCACTCACTGAGCCACTGCCTTGTTCAGCTGATACTTTCATTTTCCATAGCAAGACTTTCTCGGTGAAAGAAGGAATGCATTGATTCTGTCTTAAGCTCCTTATCTTATCATCGACAATTAACAAACAGCTTGTGGGTCTGTTTCAAGCGGCACAGCCGTAGACCTCACCTGGGGAAATGCTGGCTGAAAGGATTGGGTCAGGGAAGAAGGAGTTCACCTGGTAGCATTTTCACTCTTACTGCCTTGCCATCACAGAATCACGTTGATGGGGAAAGATTCTTCACTTTCAAGCTCATTAACATTAACTGAGCACTTAATAGTGTCTGGCACAGCACCAGGCACCTTGTGTACTTCCCCATTTAAGCTTCACCTTAACTCCGTGAGCTTAAAACTATTGTTGCCAGGGACACTTGGGTGGCTCAGTCTGTTAAGCGACCGACTCTTGGTTTCCACTCAGGTCGTGATTCTCAGGGTTGTGAGATCAAGCCCCACATCAGGCTCTGTGCTCCACACAGAGTCTGCTTAGAATTCTCACCCTCCCTCTGCTCCTCCCCCAGCTCGCTCAGGCATGCGTTCCCTCTCCCTTTCTCTCTCTCTCTCTCTCCAAAAGTTAGTAAATAAAATCTTTAAAACAAAACCAAAAAACTATTGTTGCCATTTCAGACGAGGAAACTGTTCCACATGGAGAAAGTAGTTTGTGCAGGGTTGCTCACTAGCAAGTGACAGAACCAGAGTTCATCCCTGGCTATCTGACTGTAGACTCCCCCCTCTTGGCCACCATGGTATCTGGCTTCCCAAAAGCCATGACTTTCAACCATCTGAGCCAATGGAGGTTTTATTCCCGTTGTCAGAGACCTCTTGAAGCAGGAACACCACATTAGCCAATCTAGAAACCATCCCTGTTCACAAATGTCTCCTTCTGTGTAGCTTAGCATCTCTTTAATCTACACTTATAAAGGGAAGGTTGCACATCAATAGTCCCAGATAGACATGGCTGCCCTCGTGGGTCTGACAGGGAGAAACTGGGTGGTTACGTGCTTTTGTCTGAAAACGGAATGGCACCGACTTGATGTGTCTGTGCCTGATGCTAATGCTCCTTCTCAGCATTTGCTTCCCTGCTCTGTGATCCCACTTCCTCTCATTATTTCAGGGGCTTAGAGTTTTCTGCAACTTTGAATTAAATAAGGACATTGTCTATTTAAATGCCAAAATATCTAGACACAAGGGGAGCAAACTTCATCCAATCATCCCATTGCAGTAGCAAACAAGCAGATGTTTAGAAACATGTGAGAGCTTGATTTAAAAAAAAAAAAATCATTTGCTCTCCAATTCAAAGAGCATCTGAGAAAAGTATTCGGGGCAGGGGATGAGGCAAGCAGGGGAATGGAAGATTACCAATGAGTTCAGGAGTTGTGAGGTTAGGTATTGAGACAGCAGTGACAAAAGACAGCCATATTTGGTCCCATTGTTCTTTGCCACAATCAAGTCATCCTTGCACCTGAACCCACAGTTGACTGTCACATCAGTTCTGATTAAATGCGCCTTGGCCCTACACAATGGTCAAATCAACTAAGAACAGATGCACCACCTGGATCTCACTCATTCTACAAGTATTTCTTGAGTCTCTACTGTAAGCCAGGCCCTGCGGCAGGCCCTGGGTGGCAGCAGTGAACAGGAATGACCAGGTTCCTGCCCTCATGGATCTAAGAGTCTCTTTTGGTTGGAAAGGGCACAAATCAAATGCCGCCCCCCCCCCAATGATACCAGGTGGGGGTTGTAGAAGACAGGCGGATGGTGCACAGGAAAACAGACAGGAGAATTTGATCCATTTGGGGGAGAGCAGAGAATAAGTTCCTGAGCAACTACTAATTGAGCTGAGGCAGGAGGTAGGTGAGGAGAGGAGTGGGAGGAACATTCCAGGCAGAGGAGATGCCGTGGGCCAAGGCCATGAGGTAGGAAGTTGCACAGGTGAGCAGGAGATGGAACAAAGGTCAGAGTGGCCGGAATGCTGAGCACAAGGAAATGTGTGGTGACAGCAAGGTGCGGGTAACAAGGCAGGTGGGTCATGGCCAGACCATGCTGGACATCACAGACCTTGCTAAGGAATCTGCTCTTTCCTCCCAAGAGCAGTGCAAGCCCTTTCTTCTCCGCACTGGTCATTTTTGGAAACAGCTGTTATTTGCTCAGATAGCTAAACGTTCTCTACCCAAGACAGGATATACACCACAGTAGAAAAGCTGTCGGCACAAACCAGGAAGTTACTGGCAGATACGAAGAGTTTAAATGGAGGAAGCCAATGGCATCTTGTCAGGGGCCATGTCGCCCTCCGGCCCCTTGCCTGTCACTGTTTTGATACATGTCAGGGCATGGCCTCTACAGACCTTCTCCAATATGAAGGCATCCTCCCTCCAAGGTGAATCTTCCCGTGAGTGATTGAATTGTTTGGAGGGTCATAGACCCTGACAGCTCCCTATTACACAAAGGAAAAGATAAGCTTCCGATTAGTCCTGGGGCTGGAGGAAGCCAAGACAGAGTGCACCTGTCAGAACTGCTTACAACATATAAATCATTACCTCAATTTTCCATGCAAGAATTGGGCCAGAGAGAAAGAAGTGACTGAGGTTGGTTAGCAGTGCAGAACCATTTTAAAGAGCTCTTGCCTGACTCTGAAGCAGGATTTGCTCTGCTATCCATGCAGAGAGAATGGAGCCCCATGCCCAGAGGAACGACAGACACAAATGCCCACTGGCTCCAGAAAAGGGCGATTTGTTTCTCTGGTGTTCACTAAGGGGTCTTCCTGCTCATCTAACAAGAGCGGCCACCAAAGCTTTCCCTGACTCCAAAGGGGAGCACATTTGGTATTGTGCTTGTTCTTTGTGAGGTCCTTGATTTCCCTATTGTGTAATCACCATAGTAATCATGGTTATTGTCATCATTTTCCTTCTCTCAATCGCTGACCAAAAATCTCCAAGATAGCCAGGGACCATCTGGGACTAACCTCCTGTCCCACCGTCCAGGATATCAAGGTGTATGTAGGGGCAGAAAACAGCCTAAAACTGAAAAAAAGGCTTGAATGAAGGACAGCAAATCTGAAGATATTCAGTAAAAATTGAAAAGCCTAAATTGATTGGACAATGCCCAAATATTCATTTCATTTTACAGTCTATAAAATACCAAAGAGCTAGCAGAATGCGGGAACCTGGAAGCCTCCAGTGGGAGAAGCTCCAGCACTGAGTAAACCCAAACTACCGACTTGTGTAGCAGACCCTAAGGAATGCTGCCTTGTGCATCTTCTGGGCTCCAGTAGACTGAGGGGACACACCTGTGGGGGAACTCCTCCATTCTCCAGGACAGACCCGGGCTTTTGAAAGGGGCTTTCATCACTGGCACCTGCATGTTTTGTCCAGCTCAGATATTCCTGTTGCCAGTGATCGAGGAGCCTTTCTTCTTTTCTGCCTTCATGTATTTTAAAGAGAAGCATATCTTCAGAATCACAACACAGCCCAAAATGTGTTGGCTGCCAGTTAAAATTCCCTAGGACTAAGAAATGCAGTATATTTTCTGTGAACAAACCCAAAATATGAGTCAAGACAGTACACAGAGGGATGTGGGAGCTGAGTGAAGAAGTCACATGGATACTTTAAAATAAAACAGAATAATTGCTTGTTTGTTCAGAATGTGTGAGCAAAATGTTCTTATTGCCAGAAGAAATGTGAGGCCGACTTATTTCCACTTATCCTCTGGTAAGGGAGGGAAGCCCACAGTTGGAACTGTTGTGGGAGAGAGTCTAGTAGAGCAGTTACAAGAGTTTAGAGGGATAGCTCTGGATTCAAATCCCAGCTCTGTCTCTGTATGGCTTTGGGCCTTTTTATTTTATTCTCTATTTGAGAGAGAGAGTGTGTGCAAGCAGACCTAGGAGGGGGCAGAGGCAGAAGGAGAGGGAGAGAGAGAATCCTCAAGCAGACTCCCTGCTAAGCACAGAGCCCGACGCAGGGCTCGATGCCAGGACCCTGAGATCATGACCTGAGCCAAAATCAAGAGTTAGACGCTTAATGGACTGAGCCATCCAGGCACCCCTGGCTTTGGACCTTTTATTTAAGCTTTCAAAGTATTGATTTTATCATCAAGAGGGACCTACATCGGGATGCCTGGGTGGCTCAGTCGGTTAAGCGTCTGCCTTCGGCTCGGGTCATGATCCCGGGGTCCTGGGGTTGAGTCCTGCATCGGGCTCCCTGCTCAGCAGAGAGTCTGCTTCTCCCTCTGACCCTCCCCCTTCTCATGTGCTCTCTCTCTCATTCTCTCATTCTCTCTCTCTCTCTCAAATAAATAAGTAAAATCTTTAAAAAAAAAAAAAAAGTGGGGGGGCGCCTAACATCATAGTACTTACCAGCATAGGATCTGGTTTTTAGTATTAACCATTCAGTAACAGGTAGCTAGCTAGCTTCAGGTTGGGAATTAGGAATGCTCGGTACAGAGATATCATTGGTAGACCCAGTTGTTGCTTTTAGATGGAAACATGCAGTTCTGAGGACAGGTGGGAAAGGAAAGACTTCTAGCTTGATCAAATGGCCAAAGTTCATTTGCCTAAGCCACATCAACCTCAATATTTAAGTCTCTTCAGTGAATGTTCATATCACTGGCCTAAAGGACATTCCCATTAAAGATACATAAATATATGAATACGTACAGACAGACTCTAATTGGGAAGGAAAAACAAAAAAAACCTGTAAGTGAAGATAAGGAGATAACAGAAAATAAGTCATCAGTTTGAGTCTCTGGATAAATCGATGTATGTTCCCACGCTGTATCACCCTTTTTTGGGAGACCAGTGAACTTTTAAGCTCTCACTGAGCTAGGAAAATTTCCGTGCTTTGTAGTAACTTCTTCGTAGAGAAGAAGCTTCAGCCCTTTGATGCAAGTGGCCTCTGGGATAATAGCACCGATAATTCCCTGAAAGGTTGTTAAAAGTTGGCTCAGGACTCTGGTGGCAAGTCTTCTTTTAGATTCTCTGCCTTAGCCTCCAGCCATCAGTCAGCAAAAGTGCAGCATTCTTTACCCAGGTCAAAGGATCCACTCTCAGATGTTAGACCTTCTGTCTTTATTTTGTTGACATTGAAGAAACCCTTCTATGTATCTCACTTTCCCTTAAAAAAAAACAGCCAAAAAAAAAAAAAATTCTCTTGCTGTTTTCTCCTGGTCTTGACCACTGAGAAAAGAATTCTTTTTTTTCTCCCAGCACAAGCTCATTATTAACCTATTCCACATTCACAAATTCAAATTCAACATCGGACATTAAAACTGACCTAGCAGAAATTTCCCCCTTAATTGGACCACTTTTCTATAGAAACCATCCTGCCAGCATCTGTGGTAAGATGTGTTCTGGAAAAACAAATGATCAGGTGGAATTAGATTGCTCTCTCTTTCTGTTTGCTAACAACGCTACGCCTTTGCATAATTCTTCCTGATTATCAGAAGGGAAAAGCTATAACTCAGGCAGAGATGAGCTTTATTGGCATTGGGCCCTCCTAGGGAAAAAAAATATATATATATACATATGCATATATATATGTGAGCAGAAGCATTTGCAAGTGCCTTATATGTTGAGAGATTGAAATTCCAAACAGTCTGTAAACTTAGCTTGCCTAAATCTGCAACCTTAAAAAATGAAAATGTCTCCCTATATTTGGTATCATAACTCAAGAGCTGGGTTTATCTCCTTCTCTATAATTAAAGAAAAAAATTATATACCTATAAATATATCTAGAAGAGAATGTCATTTGAAATGAAAGAGTTCTCATGAAGGAAAAATAAATAGCTGGGGAGAGCCCAGGAGTCAGATGCCTTCAAAGACTTAGAAACCCACTCCAGCCTGAACAGCTGCAGGTTGTCCTTGTAAAGGGAGAAAGGTGTGTCCCCCACCTTTGTTTACATTCTGAACCATACTATGGTTCCATTTTCCCTAGCGGTCCTTAGGCATCTCCATTTCTGCTAGTAACTTCCCCTGTCAGGACAGATCATGTAACTTTCAACTGTAATGTTTGGACCAACTCTGCTTATGCTGTCTGGCTTTGGAGGCATCCCCCACTCCAGCACGCTCCTTGTTGAGAAGCTATTCCTTTGCCTCCAGTTTTAGATTCTCCTCCTTTCTGCGGGAGAGTCCACAGAAACCCATTGAGTCTGTTCCCTGAGCGAATCTAGGTCTCCTTTGACCCTGTCATTATGAGACGGAGGAATAATTAGTCCCAGTTTCTTAATATTCCAAACAGTTTCAGGTGTCTGTCAGTATCAAGGCCAGCTGTGTGGGTTGATGGTTTGATGCTTGTTCGTCAACAACACCAAGGCTATAAAAAAAAAAAAACAGTGTTTTCCTTTGGAGGACTTGAAGAATCTTACTTCATAATCTTCTCCCCTGGGAAATTTACATCTTTTGCCTCTTTGGACACATCTCCCATTGTGAAAACTGCAGCAAATAATTTTCCTCCTTTATGTCTTTCTTTTGGGCACATTCTTACTTGTCGATCAATAAATTACCCCCTGCCAAGCTCCAGCAGCCTGGCTTCCTTCTTCAGTGCTTACATTCTCCTTTTGTGTTTAAAAAAGAGCTCATTATTTTTCTCTTAACCTCCAGTGAAATCTTCTCTTGATTCTCTTCCTTTATCTTGCTTATCATTTCACTTAATTCTCAGTCCAACTGTCCTCATCTGCACCTGCCTCAATTCTCTGCATTTTCCCTTTTAATAACCCGAAGTTAATGAGACTACCATTGGAGTCACACGCTCCTTTTCTGATCACTCCATGATAGGGAAACAGGATTTAATGGCAGTAGCAGGTGATGAAATAGAAGGAAAGCCACAGTAGGGTCATCGTCAGGTGGGTGGTTTTGTGTTCACTGGCACGGTTGGGGCCCCGTGCAGGAGCTGTGTGAGGGTTAGCCCTTACATATTGTCCTTGTTTCATATGGTGGTAGTGAGGATTACATGAGATAAATCATGTCATGTGCTTGTTGGAGTGGCATATGGCAAGCCCCCCACCCCATAAGCATTATTAGGGTTCTATTAGGGTTCTAGAAAGCAAGTGTAAGAGACAATATCTCACACCTTCCTGGGTTTGGAATCCGCAGCTATACATGGCCAGCAGGGGTACTGGCTCTCTATTTGTTTATGCAAATAGCTCATCACATGATTATATGGGAAATAGCACTTCCCAACTGTGTAAAGGCACATAAAGTAGCATTGAGCCACACGAAGACAGAGACCATCTTGTTGCTGTCCCGTTGCAAAGATCCAGTGTTGTGCCTAACAAAGTACACTACCTGTAAATATTTGACATCAATATATATCAATCCCCTAACATGTCCCCAGTACTGTGCTGGTCACTGTCAAATATCACTCTGTTGTCCGAAGTCTAGGCTATGTATTTCTTTTGGGACAAGACACAGCTTTAAGAAATACTGAATCGCCTAACGCAAGAGGTTTTTCCTTTCTCATGTCTATTTTAAAATCATTCTGATTGTATCAAGCCCAAAGTCCCACTTTGATATAAATATTTTTTAGCCCCTCTAAATCTTGACTTTTTAAGATTGAGAGGTAGCTAAGTCTTTCCAGGTGACCCATCTGGCTAGAATTGAAGAACATTTTTTTCATCTTGAGAAGTGCCCTCCTTAATCCCCATCACCTATGTCACCCATCCTCGCACCCACTTCCCCTCTGGTAACCATCAGTGTGTTCTCTATGTCTGTTCTAGGTTTGTCTCTCTCTCTCTTTTCTCCTCTTTGCTTGTTTGTTTTGTTTCTTAAATTTCATGTATGAGTTAAATCATACGGTATTTGTCTTTTCTCTGACTGACTTCGCTTAGCATTATACTCTCTTGCCCTATGCATGTTGCAGCAATTGGCAAGATTTTGTTTCCTTTTTATGGGTGAATAATATTTCGCATATTCTTTATACATTCATTTATCAGTAGACACTTGGGCTTCTTCCATAGTTTGGCTATTAAAAAAATAATGCTGCTATAAATATAGGGGTCATGTATCCCCTTGAATTAGTATTTTTGTATTTTTTTTTTGGGTAAATACTCAGTAGTGTGATTACTGGATTGTAGGGTAGTTCTATTTTTAGTTTTTTGAGGAACCTCCATGCTATTTTCCACAGTGACTGCACCCGTTTGCATTCCCACGAACAGTGCAAGAGGGTTCCTTTTTCTCCTCATCCTCACCACTTGTTTCTTATGTTTTTGATTTTAGCCATTGTGACAGGTGTGAGGTGATACCTCATTGTAATTTTGATTTGCATTTTCCTAATGATGAGCATCTTTTCTGTGTCTGGTGGACATCGGCATGTCTTCTTTGGACAAATGTCTGTTCATGTCTTTTGCCCATCTTTAATTGGATTGTTTTTTGGGTGTTGAGTTGTGTCAGTACTTTAGTATTTTGGATAGTAACCCTTTATCAGATATGTCATTTGCAAATATCTTCTCCCATTTATTAGGTTGTCTTTTAGTTTTGTTGGTTATTTCCTTCACTGTGCAGAAACTTTTTATTTTGATGTAGTTCCAATAGTTTATTTTCGCTTTTATTTCTCTTGCCTCGGGAGACACATCTAGAAAAGTATTGCCATGATTGATACCAAAGAAATTACTGCCTATGCCCTCTTCTAGAATTTTCATGGTTTCAGGTCTCACATTTAGGTCTTCAGCCCATTGTGCATTTATTTTTGTATATGGTGAAAGAAAGTGGTCCAGTTTCATTGTTTTGCATGTAGCTGTCCAGTTTTCCCAACACCATTTGTTGAAGAGATTTTTCCCATTGTATATTCATTCTTCCTTTGTCAAAGATTAATTGACCATATACTTGTAGTTTTATTTGTGGGTTTTCTTTTCTATTCTATTGATGATGTGTCTATTTTAATTACTACCACTTTGTAATATAACTTGATGTCTAGAATTGTATTTCCAGTTTTTTCTTTTTCAAGACTGCTTTGGCTATTTTAGGTCTTTTGTTTTTTCTAGCTCTGTGAAAAATGCTGTTGGTATTTTGATAGAGATTACATTAAATCTGTAGATTTTAACATTTGTTCTCCTAACCCATGAGCATGGAATGTCTTTCCATCTCTTTGTGTCATCTTGAATTTCTTTCGTCAGTGTTTTATAGTCTTCAGAGTATAGATCTTTTACCTCCCTGGTTGAGTTTATTCCTACATATTTTATTGTTTTGGGTACAATTGTAAATGGGATTGTTTTCTTAATTTCACTTTCTGCTGCTTTATTATTAGTGTATAGGACTACAACAGATTTCTGTACATTGATTTTGTATCCTGAATTCATTTATCAGTGCTAGTAGTTTTTTGTTGGACTCTTTTAGGGTTTTCTATTTATACTGTCATGTCACCTACAAACAGCAAGAGTTTTTCTTCTTCCTTACCAATGAAGATGCCTTTTATTTCTTTTTGTTGTTTGATTGCTATGGCTGGGACTTAGAGTACTGTGTTGAATAAAAGTGGTGGGAGTGGACATCCTTGTTTTGTTCCTGACCTTAGGGGAAAGGCTCTCAGTTTTTCCCCATTGAGTATGATGTTGGCTGTGAGTTTTTCATATATGGCCTTTATTATGTTGAGGTATGTTCCCTCTAGACTTGCCTTGTAGAGGGGTTTTTATTATGAATGGATGTTGTACTTTGTCGAATGCTTTTTCTACATCTATTGAAATGATCATATGGTTTTTATGCTTTCTCTTTGTGGTGTAATGTATCATGTTAATTGTTTTGTGAATATTGAACCACCCTTGCATCCCTGGATTAAATCCCATTTGATCATGGTCTGTGTTGGTTTTTTTTTTTTTTGTAATTTATTGTTGGATTTGGTTTGCTAATATTTTGTTGAGGATTTTTCCATCTGTATTCAGCAGAGATACTGGCCTGTAGTTGTCTTTTTTGGTAATGTTTTTATCTGGTTTTGGTATCAGGGTGATACTGGCCTCATAGGACGAATTTGGGTTTTCCTTCCTCTTCTATTTTTGGAATAGTTTAAGGAGACTAGGTATTAATTCTTCTTTAAATGTTTGGTAGAATTTGTGTGTGAAGCTGCCTGGTCCTAGACTTTTATTTTTGGGGGGTTCTTTGTTTACTGACTCAATTTCAGTGGGGTATTTGGTCTGTTCAAATTTTCTATTTCTTCCTGCTTTACTTTTGGTAGGTTAAGAACAGTTTTTTTCATAGCATTTATTTTTATAACATTCTTCTGGGTTTTTTTGTTTTGTTTTGTTTTAGCAATTCACAGAAAACTGTTTTTTCATGTATTGCTATGATGTAACGTTCCCTACTAAAATTAATTTAGTTAACTAAAAAGCAGATTCATTTAAAGAAAATGTTAAGCAAGTAATAGTCTGGGTAAAGCTGATAAGGTAAAAAAAAAAAAGAAGAAGAGGAAGCTTTTTCAAAATGAAAAAATAATAAATACTTACCCCAAGCCAAATGAATTTGAGCCTCAAAGTGTGGATGTGAACAATCTGTACTTTCTATTTCACTTTAAGACACGTGAGGTGGTTGATGAAAAATCAGTTTAGGAATCTCTGAATGAGAAAATCTCCAATTTTCTTTATGTAAAATTTTTTTCATTCAGTCAACAAACATTTGCTCAGTACCTACTGTGTGTAATGCCATATTTCCTAGATGCTGAAAATAAAATGGAAAACAATATAGAAGTAGACCCTGCCTCCATGGAGCTTACATTCTAGTAGAAGCTCATAAATACTGTGTTCCCTGATTTTTTGCCTGCCATAGATTTTTGCTTCTATGCTAAATCACAGCCTGAAAGCATATGAAACTGTCATAACTTTGTGGACACTGATTGTGTTTCTGGCATTGAGTTTCCTGTAGAGGGAAGTTGGAAGCCAGTCTTTATTTTTACTTCTCATACTTGACTCATTTTAAAGATCTTCATAACCCACAGATATTCTTTTTTAAAATTTTTTTATTGTTATGTTAATCACCATACATTACATCATTACTTTTTGATGTAGTGTTCCATGATTCATAGTTTGTGTATAACACACAGTGCTCCATGCAGAACGTGCCCTCTTTAATACCCATCACCAGGCTAACCCATCCTCCCACCCCCCTCCCCTCTAGAACCCTCAGTTTGTTTCTCAGAGTCCATCGTCTCTCATGGTTCGTCTCCCCCTCTGATTTCCCCCCCTTCATTCTTCCCCTCCTGCTATCTTCTTCTTTTTTTTTTTTTTTTAACATATTATATTATTTGTTTCACAGGTACAGATCTGTGATTCAACAGTCTTGCACAATTCACAGCGCTCAACCATAGCACATACCCTCCCCAGTGTCTATCACCCAGCCACCTCATCCCTCCCACCCCCCACCACTCCAGCAACCCTCAGTTTGTTTCCTGAGATTAAGAATTCCTCATATCAGTGAGGTCATATGATACATGTCTTTCTCTGATTGACTTATTTCGCTCAGCATAACACCCTTCAGTTCTACCCACGTCGTAGCAAATGGCAAGATCTCGTTCCTTTTGATGGCTGCATAATATTCCATTGTATATATATACCACATCTTCTTTATCCATTCATCTGTCGATGGACATCTTGGCTCTTTCCACTGTTTGGCTGTTGTGGACATTGCTGCTATAAACATCAGGGTGCACGTACCCCTTCGGATCCCTACATTTGTACCTTTGGGGTAAATACCCAGTAGTGCATTTGCTGAATCGTATGGTAGCTCTATTTTCAACTTTTTGAGGAACCTCCATACTGTTTTCCAGAGTGGCTGCACCAGCTTGCATTCCCACCAACAGTGTAGGAGTAACCCACAGATATTCTTCATGCTTACAGTAACCTAACTTCACTAGGGTATGCCTTGGTATTAAACTTTCCCTGACTGTTTTTTTTTTTTTTTGATTACTATACCCTTCCCATCTTTTCAATCTTGGATTTGAGTCTTTATTTCACAGAATTTTTATAAATACATTTTAATCTTTTTTTTTAGAGTCATTTCTTTTGATCTTTTCATAACCAACAATTATACATACATTGGATCCTCTTTGTTTTGTGTATATACAATCTGTTCTTCATTGATTTTTATATCTTTGCACTTTTTAAAATTTTTTTATTTTATTTTATTATGTTAGTCACCATACAGTACATCATTAGTTTTTTGATGTAGTGTTCCATGGTTCATTGTTTGCGTATAACACCCTCCTTTTGTTTTGTGTCATTTCCTCAGGCCTATAAACCATGTTGGTAAGTCTGATTTCCACTTTTTCTCTGTTTTACCGTGGTTGCTTCAAGGCAGCTTATATCTGTAACTGTTCTATTTTCTCTTTCATTACCTTTCTCTGTTCTGCCAATTTGTTTCTAACCTATACCCATCACTTCCTTGTTAAAAAGCCTCCCAATTGTTATTCCTACATTCACTCACCCTCCACTCCCCCCCCCACCAACAATCTGATAACGACAAAGTACTTAGAAGGTTTTAAAAATGCAAATAAGATCTCTCACTCCCCTTTTAACAGCCTCCATTGGTTTCCCTTATCACTTAGACTGAATTCCAAGGTCGTTATCATGATTTACCGGGGCCCTGTTATTGGCTCCTTCCTACAAATTATTTGATGATTTCCTTGTATTATTTGACTCTTTGTTTTATCCTCTCAATTTCTGAGCCACTTTTGGAAAAAGATTATTCCATAGCTATAGTATACTAATAGCACCTTACATTTAGTAAGTGCTCAACAAATATTGCTTACAAATAGTTATATTAACTTTTTTAAGTATTTAGAATATCATACACTTTGTAGTCCCTGACAAAAGAAGATAGAATACCCCTAGTATAAGCCAATGAAAAACTTGAAATGTACCAAGATTTTAGAGTCCCTGACATAGTAAAAAAGTATGGTCCATGAATTCAGATTATGTTTGGATCCGTCTCTGCTGATCCTAACTGAATGACCTCATGACTTATTTCATTTAACTTCAGAGAACCTCAGTTCTTTAAATATCTGTAAAATATTTATAAAACAGTATCAACCATGTGGGATTTTTATGAAGCTTAAAGGAGGTAATGGCATATGGGAAATGGTAGGTATTTTATAAAAGGGTCAATAAAGTGGCAGTTTTGAAGAGGCTGGGTTCCAAAATCATCCCCTAATGCAAGAGTCAAGTTTGTTGAAAAGTATCCCTGAAAAATCCCTTAAATCACCCATAGATATATTTTACATAGTTTTTGTAATCTCTGTACAAAATAATAAGTATATATAAATACACACCATATAAAGAATAATGTATACTAGAGAGCTATATAAAAAAACCTGAAAGGCCATTTATGAAAAACAGACTGCTTTATTTTTTTTTCTAAGAGAGGGGCAAGGTGGAGAAGCAGGGGGAGAGGGAGAGAGAGAATCCTAAGCAGGCTCCATACCCAGTGCGGAGCCTGACACAGGGCTCCATCTTACAACCCTGAGATCACGACCTGAGGCAAAACCGTAAGTTGGCCACTTAACCGACTGAGCCACCCAGGCACCCCAAGACTGCTTTAAACCTTAGTAGCTCATTCAGTATATCAAGATGCTAGGAGATAAGATCCACAGTCAGCCAGTCTGAGGAAAGGGCAGATTGACTCCCCCCATCTCATACTTACGTAGAGCTGCTCTCCACTGAGTAGAATGCAGTTGCAATAGTCAACGTTATTTAAATGTTTCCTTCTTTCATTTTTCTGTTTTATGCTAAGCATATATAGTTGAATCCACATATTAATGCAATTCAGTATATAATTATTATTCCCAGATTAGATGCAAAATGCATTCTCAGTAGAATGTGAAAGAAGTGGAAGTCAGGTGGAGTAATTTAGTGTTCAACTACAGTGATTTTCAATGAACTGCATATTTGTCCTGTTTTCCATCTGTATGATTAGTTTTCCCTTCCTTTTAACTGTTAGCCTCAGAGATTTATGGTTTTTAAAGGGGCCCCCTGCTTTGGCTATTAGAGAAAATAATTCGTATTCCTCCCTTCAGGAAGAAAAGAAAATTAATAGTTTATAGTCCTATGAGTCAGCCTGAAAGGCTATAAGCTCCATCCTTGCACTCTCCCTCCTGCTCTTCACCATTGTATAGGCTCACATTTTGCAAAACTTGGGGACAAAGAAGAGGTCAGGAATGAATAAGGAAATGGATGGCCACCTTACAAACTTGAGGGGAACAGATAGGATACAGAGTTCTAAAAGGGCAAAGCATAGTGCTGGTGCATGCAGAGAGAAAATCCTACCATTCATGTGTAGAATGTGAAAAGAGGAAGCGAATGTGTGAAAAAAACATCCCAGGGTCTCAGTGAATAATAACATAAAAGTGTTAGGTAGAACCAGACCAGGCATAATTCATCCAAAATAGTATGTTGTTCCAGAAGAAGTAATTACCAAATTTTACTCAGGATAAACTCTTATTCTAACACACTGTAACAATCTACTCTAAAAAAGTATGTGATTGCCACGGACAAGTCACGACTTGTAAGATTGTTAGGGAATTGAGGGACAATATTAAGAGAGAGTTAAAGAAATGGGTTCATTGCCTGAATAAGATTGAAGGGCAGTTATAACAGCATTCCAAACACAATAAATTTTCTATCCAGGGAGGAGTGGCCAATTGTGTTTTGCTCTTGAACAAGAGACTCTTAGAAGTCTGAATTATAATACTAGGAGCTTTAGTCAGGAAATGATTCCAAGAAGACTGTCAGAATAGTGCCAGGTTGAAAGAGGAAGCTAGAAAATTCATCCTTTTCTACAAGAGTCTTAAAATTCCACTGGATTGAGTACATACATGGCATGAAGAATGGGGGCAGTTCTATTAACTGGCACAGTCAGGCTGTGGGAGGACTTAAGGAAAGAAAGGGGTCATTGGAAGTGAGGTATGGAGGTAATTATGAATGTGATATATACAAGGGAAGAGGTGAGATTTCCTTATAAGGATTTGACTTTTCCATCCTTCCTACTTTGTTCCCTCCTCTCCTTTGCAATAGTGATGAGCGCTCGGTTTGAAAGTGTAATGGAGCTAGGACTAGAGGGACCATTGGAAGCCACAGTCGGACTCATAAACAGATGGAGTTTACTTTTGTTGGTGAGGAGAAGAGAAAGAGCCAGACATCCAGGGAGAAGCAGGATAAGAGACCAGGCAGCCCCAGAGGCGCCTGGGTGGCTCAATCGATTGAATGTCCAACTCTTGGTTTCATCTCAGGTCATGATCTCAGGGTTGGGGGGTCGAGTCCTGCGTTGGGCTCTGCGCTCAGTGGAGAGTCTGCTTGAGAATTTCTCTCCCTCTGCTCCTCACCCGACTCACGCTGGAGGGGGTGGGGGTGCTCTCTCTCTAAAAAAAAATAAATCTTAAAAAAGAGAGAGAGAGAGACCAGATGGCCCTAGAGAGACACAGAGACAGAAAGACAAAGCATAGTTCCCAGGTCCCTAACAGCATGCCACATCCCTATTCTATCTCACATGCTGCATCTCCAGTCCTGATAAGCCCTACGGTTTTTCTGTCCTACAATAATCCTCTTGTTTTTTGTTTTATAGGAGTTTTTTTTTTTTAATGTAAGTTTGAGGTGGTTTCTGTTTCTTGACATCTAAACAGTCCAGACTCGATAATGTCCTGCCCCTCACCACCCCTCCTGCTTTCTTCTCTTTCCCCATTCCTATTTCAGAAGCTTGCCATTCCTTTTCTCTTGAAGTCCTATGTGCTGCTGCTTTTCTCAGACACCCTCTTCTCTCTCTCGTCCCATTCCTTCACCTCCATCCTTTGCTTCTCCCTGCTCTCTCTCCTTGGAACTAGCAAAACTTCTCCTCCAGAGCTATCTCTTCCCTCACCCACTTCATGTAACGGTTTATTTTCCAGGATTATTACATTTCAAATTCAGCCCTGCCCTTGGGGAATGGAAGATCTCAGGTACCTCCCACTCTGCAGCCAAACTACAGGACACTCTCCTGTGTTCTCTGCCTTCCGAACTCATTCACCCATCTTCTTCATGATACAGAAAAATCTGATTATCCAGAATCCATAATTCATTAATTTCATACACTCACACACATACCATTTCCCCACTGCTGTATTTCACTTTTAAGAGAAATGGGTAAATCCTGGAGGAGTGGGGGGAGAATTTGGGAAATCATATTCAAGTTAAAAAACTCAAGTAGTCTAGAAGACATTTGACTTGACATTCATTTATTTGAAAAAAAGACCTGGGAATTTTAATTGAGCACATGATATGGACTATGAGGGAGGTAAATCAGTTTTAAACTACCTAAAGGGAAAAAACACATGTCTTGTGTAGAAGAATACAGGTCCCTCTATGGTCAGAACTGGTGGATGTGTTCAGTAAAGCAAAGCTTCAGCAGAGGTGAAGCAGCCCTGACCATTAGTGGGGTATGAAGATTGGGGTCTTGGTATAATTTATTTAATGAGGCATGGGATGGGTTGAGAGCTAGCCTCAAATATCTCAAGTCCTTTTGTGTGGAGGAAGGGGCTGGACTGGCTCTTTGATGACCTAAGGAACTAATAGATAGACAGTTCAAGAAAGCAGACCTGAGCTGGTAAGAATGAGGAAGTTGTGCTCGTTAGAGCCACTTCAGTTTTCCCAGGAAGAGTCTGGTGCAGACTGAAGAATCCTAAGAATCCTGCCCTGGCAGGACATTAGACATTGGGATTTTGCTTTTTCTTTTATGCTCCAAAATTAATGCATGGTTACAGCAACAAGCGGAATAATACTAAATTGTGGACCCACATCTCAGTGTAATTCATGTTACTAGTTTGGTATGTGTCTTTCCATACCTTTCTCTTTGCCTACACAAGCACATATTAACATTAGTGGATGGATAGGATTTTGTTTTGTTTTTACAAAATTGAGACCATACTATACACATTACTCTGCTTAGTAATATTAGCATCTCCTCAGGTCAGTTCTTCTTTGAAATAATGGCATATATTTTAAAGTATGGGTGTACTGTTGTTAAATCATCCCCCTATTGATAGACATTTGGGTTGTTTCTAGATTTTGCTATAATGCAATTATAACTAACAATGCTGCAATAAATGTTCATAAACATATAGTATCACAAGCTAATTTTTTGTTTTTGTAATTTCCATTAAAGTAGGATTTGTATAATTAAAAGATGTGTACATTATTTTGTTTTAATAACTACGTCCAGGTCACCTTTTGAAATTTTGTTGCCATTCATAATCCAGCCAGCAAGTGCCCGTTTCCTCCTGCCATTTCCAGGATAGAGTATTATTAGTCATTGTAATCTTTGCCCATCCAAGTAGGGGTACTAGGGATAAGGGAGTTTAGTGTAGTTGTTAAGGGTAAGGATGCTCTTGCTAGAATACAGAAGTACCTGTCTCAGCTCTAGCACATACTTCCTGTGCAACTTTAAGCAAGAAACATAACTGCTTTATGTCTGTTATCCTCCTTTGTAAAGAGATATGATATGAATACCTACCTCATAAAGTTGTTATGTGTATTAATTAATTAATAGTGATAAAGACTTAGAACAGTGACTGGCATACAGTAAAATTTTTATAAGTAAAAATTAAAGATTAATAAGATTAATCTTCTATAAGATTAAAGATTCAAAACTTTAACTTGCATCTCCTTGACAACTAATAAGGTTGGGCATATTTCTATATATTTCCTGGTCGTTTGGGTTTCCCTTTCTCTCAATTTTCTGCTCCTATCCTTTGCCCATATTTTTACTGAGTTGTCTTTTTATCAATTTTTAGGAACTCTTTATTTTGAATAGTAACCTTTTGCTGTCATTTTTGTCTTCCATAAATGATTTCCTTCATACTTGTTTATTTAAAACATCAGAGTGTTTTCTTAAAGTTAACATAAAAACCTCAGTCAGTACAGAACTATAAAAATAGCCTGGGTGAGTCCGTCATTAAGCTCTGCCTTCAGCTCAGGTCATGATCCCAAGGTCCTGGGATAGGGTTCCGCAACCGGATCCCTGCTCAGCGAGGAGTCTGCTTCTCCCTCTACCCTTCCCCCCTGCTCGCGATGTCTGTCTCTCTCTCTAACTCTCTCGCAAACAAATAAATAAAATCTTAATAATAATAATAATTTAAACTCGTATAATCTCATACCACAAAAGATAACCATTGTTATAAGTTTCTCGTATGGAAACCCTTCCATCTATGCCCTCAGATTCATTGGCTCTCAGCCATGGCTCTCTACATATTGGCAGTTAGGGGGCTTTTGAAATACCAGTACTTGGGTTCCACCTCACAGGTATTCTGATTTAACTGATCAGTGGTCAGGCCCAGGCATCAGTTTTTAATAAGAAGCCTCATTTGCTTCTGATATGCAACCAGGAATGGAAACCAGAGGATGCAGTTCTGAAAGGTGATTCATAAGTCAACTGTGTACTTAAATCATGGTGTCATTAGTAATCACTACCGCCATCTGTTGGCGGGAGGCAGAACTGACACCGTTTAGCTATTTGTATAGCTTTGTGCATTATCTCTGAAAGGCCATGTTTCAAAGTTCTTTGTACACCACCACGTCTTTTCAGTGTCATGACTTCTCAGATGTAATTTTCCAACTCTACGATTCTTGAGGTAAATATCAGTTTTGTATTTATCCTCTTGGTTCTGTATATTCTGCAGATGTAGAATGACAGAATGTAGTATGATGCTCCTGAGGTGTTGTGAATCTTGGCCATCAAAGACTCAGTGATATTTATGCTAATCACTGATAGGAGAAAGTGTGTGGATAGATTTTTAGAAATACTCTTATCAAGAGCAGTTGAAAAACAAAACAAACACAGTTTTGTGATTAATCTAACCAAACTAATCAGAAATTACACCACTGCCTCTTCCCATCCCATCTCCTTCCCCACCTGTAAGTGTTAATTGAAATTTTCCCCTACTGGGATATTTTAAGATGTCTCCTTTTTTCCTGCAGAATTACACAATGTGAAACATCAAGGGAAATAACAGGAAAGGCAGTGAACAGGGAAACATGCTTTGAGAAATAGCAATGTTGGCAGAAAATGGAAGTGTCTGGGAGAAAAAAAAAATAAGATAAAACTGGCAGAATTACAGGCTGCTGCATGGACTGGTAATTAGATAGTGAGTTTATCTTCTGACGGAAAGATATTTTTCCTGTCTTTTCCATAGAGAGGCCAAAAGAAGTCAAAGACACTAAGCGCATGAAATGGTTCGTCTGCCATAAAAAACTATCTTTGATGCATTGGGTTTAAAAAATATATATTAATTCCTCAGGCAGTTTTTATGGGTTGTGGGTCATTCTTATAGCTGGCAATAGAAGATAAGTCTTTCATGTACATAAAAGTATATATGTGTATATATATATATAATATATATTTGTATATACATATGTATATGAGTATTTATGTATACATGAGTGTGTGTGTGTGTGTATACTTTTTAATTCCAAACATCTCTGTAAACAGAAACTCTTTGCTACCTATTGTGCAAGGTAATACTGGGTTTCTTTTCTCTATCCTAGGTTTAGACATTGTGTCTGATGGGTTTCCTTAGGAGCTGGGTTTCTCAACCTCAGAACTGTTAGTTTGGGGGCAGATAATGATTTGTTGCTGGGGGCTATCCTGTACATCATAGAACATTCAGCATCATCCTTGGCCTCCACCTACTAGATGCCAGTAGCATACACCCAGCTATGACAACCAAAAGTATCTCCAGACTTGCCAAACGGTAAAATCAGCCACTGATTTAGAGGATGCTCTGGCCCTGCTTTTGGGAGGTGAGTTTTTACTACCCGGAAAACAATTCACCGAATTCCCCAATCTAAATTAGAGCCCTTATTTTTTTTTAATAAAGCACTATCTTTTTCCCTCTCTTGAAACACAGTACATCTCCTTACAATGCGTCAGTGACAGTTGAGGACAGGATTATCTACCTTGAGACCTTACTGTCTTTCTTCTCTATTCGACTTTAAGTGCCACAAATAAGCTGTTTTGTTCACTCTCTACATGTACCATGTAGAGCAGTGATTGGCCCTTCATAAATATTTGTCAAATGAAAGAATATAATTCTCAGATATTTAAGAACCTGAAGCACAAAGCCTGACTTGGTCCAAAGGGGTTTTTCCTCTAAGGCTTATTTCAATCTACATGACAAAGCCAGTAAAAGAAATCAGGGACATATTGAAGCTGTTGAAGGGTGTGATCAGGGAAATCTAAAAATTATATTATTTGGATAGGATTCCCTGGGGGTTTTGGCGGACTGCTCTTGAGTGGCAGTTTCATTCTGGAAACAACTCTGATATGTCGCTGTAAGCCAGAGCCAACCTATCGCTCTTGCTTTTTGAACTCCGTCCACCACTGGTCCATGGAGGAAACAAGTTTTTTGACCAGGGTGAGGCTTAATGCTTCATTAATTCTCTGAAAGAGCATGCCCCAGGACCAGGAAAGATGTGCCTGTGGAAAATAAACGTCAGTGCAGACAGCACAAGAGACCTTCACATGCTGCTTTTCATGTTTTTAAAAAATGGAATTAAGACGCATACTTTTTAAAATGAAAAATGACTGGCATTCTTCCCACTGAAAATGGGAAGTAATTTAATTTGTTAGTGGTTTATTTTATTTGACAGTCTTTGTACATACTCGATTTGCTTTGTTACACTGAATTACCCTTTAATAATGGGTACACATAATGCCAGACTCTGCCCCCCAGGTTGGTTTGATAATTGGATGAACGACCATATTGTTCCAGGGTTTTCATGACAATGTGGACAGAAGCTATTTGGAAAACTCCTAACCAGAAAAGCCTTTAGCTATTTTTTTTTTTTTCCGATGACGTTAATTGCTACCCAGTGAACAGTCATCCCACTAGCCACTTTTCCTGAGCAATGCTGAGTTCTGTAATCACGACTGAATTCCCTGGGTGGATAGAAGGGGTGCCTAAGCCCCATAGCCAATAGAAAAAGTCCTAAAGTCTTCCCTCAGCAGTCTCTCAGAATGGACCATATTTCTACAATAGGAAGTTAATGGTAAGAATTCTAATAATAGCTATCATAGAGGCTGAAGTGAGACTGCCAAGTTCAAGGGCACCTTCACAGCTTAAGCGAGCATTATGACCTCCTTTGCTTCAGCATCCACATCTGGATAGTGGGAACAATACCAGCACCTACCTCTTAAGGTCATAGTGAAGGTTCAGTAACAGGGTATATGCATAGAGTACTCAGCACAATCCTGACCAAAGTAGATTCTCCATCAATGTTTCTTCCTTATTAGATGGTATGCATCGGGCCCTGTGCTAAGTTTTCTAAAAACTACTGAGACAGTTGCTATCTCTAACATTATGTGAGGGACCATTACCATGGCAAAAGGTGAAGTAATGCCCCGAGGCCATGTGACTGGTAAATGGCTCACCCAGGATTCAAGCCCAGTTCTCCTTGCAAAATTTTCTTACACCATACAACTTTAGATCTGGTGTTTGTGTACCCCCTAGAAGAAGTTTGAAAACTTGTGTACCTTTCTGAGCATTTATAAGTAGATGACTAAGCATTTTCCATCATAATGGTAAATAATTATAGAAGATGAGTTCAGGGGTATTTTGAACATAGGCAGTTTAAAATAAAACCATTATATCACCTTTTTAATGCATCCACTGGAATTTAAATACCATCTTAACTGGATACCCACCAATATCCATTAAAAGAATATGTGAACAAGTTCTTTAAAAGTCAGAACTTTATGTTGCTTTTCTTCTTGAAACATGTATTTTCACTTCCCCCAAATAAATGTTAAAAGCCTTTTTTGATCATTTCTGCAACAAAAATAGGTTCCCCTCCCCCCATGAATGTATGACTGTAAGGGTTTAAAATTCTCTTGTGGATATAATTGTTTCTAAAATTATTAATAGAAAAAAAATAAAATTATTAATAGAATACAGCTGACCTGAACAACATAAACATATAATTCTGACAAATAATAATTAAACATAAAAAGTAAAACTATTATAAATTCATACTACATTGAGCTGGGGCTGGTGACATTTGTGGGGCATTGATTAAAGGCATCATCCAGTTATCTGTCCCAGAAGTGTTTATATCTTGGATAGTACACCACAGTAAGATTGAAGATGAGTGAATGTATGTCTTCTGTGTTTTTCTTTTGCAAAGAGAAGGAGACTTAGGCTGTGGGCATCTCCTGAGGTGATTTGGTTTCAGAAAGGAAAATATATGGAAGTTCGATATGGGGAAATGGTTGCCTTTTTTTTTTTTTTTTTTTAGAGTGGGGAGGGGCATGGGGCGAGGGTGAGAGAGAATCTCAAGCAGGCTCCACACCCATCGTGGAGCTTGTAATCACAACCCTCAGATCATGACCTGAACTGAAATCAAGAGTCAGACACTTAACTGACTGAGCCACCCAGGTGCCCCAAAAGGTTGCCTTTAAAGCTGCTCCATATAGTTGTTGGGAAGCCATCACATAGGCCGTTGTGTTTTATCTGCCTCCAGTAAGATTCCTAAAGACACTGTGTATGGTAACTGCCTAGCATGTCATAAATGCTCAATACGTGTTTATTGAAGGTTTTATCTGTGGCCATTATGTGGTCATAACATTGCTCTATGTCCTTCCTAAGTGAGGACACGGAGACCACCTGACCCATGACTGTAATATACCCTCTTAGTCCCAATATGAAGTATTGGTATCTCAGTATCTCAACTATTAGGAGAGTGGTGGGGAGCATCTGTTGAACAATGAGAAGGAGATATGGAGCAAACATGGATTTAAGCTGATAGCAATTTTCTCAAAAGGCCTCATAATGTTGATTATGTTATTTGTACTTAACAACCAAGGGTATTCAAATGTGTGTCTGCTGAACTCAAACATATCTGACCCAGGGTTACCGATCAGCTAAAATCCATTCACATCCTTCTACGCCTGAACCTCTCTCTCTCTTCCTTCCCCATGACTCCATCTTCTTTCTGTTCTTTAGCTTCTATAGGGCCATCTCTGCTTTCTGAGCCTTGCCTTGAGTCTATCAGCTTGCTGGGGCACCGGAGGTTGCCATGGTAAACACAGCTGTTGTTTTTTCTCTGTGAAGAGTCGGTGCATGAAGGCACTTAAGTCCTCACCTCTAGCCTCTTCCTGCTGTGCATTTTCACAGATGTTGCTTCAAGTGGGGGCCGCAAGGGCTTCAAGATTCTGCACAGCTTTCCTTGTGTGTCTCTGAAGGGGGGCTTTGTGACCCGCCGATGCCTGCTTAGGTGCTGTGGAAGATTGTGAAGAATCGCCCGCATGGTCGCCAAATAAGCCCAATGACAGCAACATTCATTTTGTTAGTAAATGGATTCTGGGGACTGAAAGATGATCTTGTATGTTCCAAGAGGAGAGGCAGGAAAGTTAATGAGAAAGTAGCCGAGGCAGGAAGACTGAAGGCGGGGTGGGGAGAGACAGAAGGAGTGGTGAGAGAGGGAGAGCGAGCCAGGAGTTTCTAAACGGGAAGGCGAGTGTGTGTTGGACAGCTACCTGAACCTTCCTTACCCTCCTGGTCACGTCTGTGATCCAGCACTGACTACTGGTCTTGCATCTGCTGCTACTGTTCGCTTACAAACTCTTCTCCAGCCACAAAGATTCCTTGCTGTTCCTCCTAAACTGTAACCTCAAGTTCCAACGTCACGCTCCATCCTCACGTGCTCCAACTTTTGCACTCTTCTGTCTGCCACGAATGCTCTTCCCCAGACAGCCGTCAGGCTCCCTCCCTCACTGCAGTCAGGTCTCCACTCAAAAGTCATTCCCTGAGAGAGGCCTTCTAAACACCACACCTCAGTTGCACCCCATCCACGTCTATCTCCTTCCCCAATTCAGGCTTTCTTCATGTCTGATACAGAGTGTGGACTTAAGCGTTTGTTGAGCCAATAGTGAAGTCATGGCCACCCTCCCCCAGAAACATGTGGAGTCACACACTTGCACACATGTTCTTTGTTCTCTCCTGTCTGAGCTTTTGCATGTGCTGGTCCCTCTGACTAGAGCATAGCCCCCTCTCCTCTCCACCGCCCACTCTGCCTGATGGAGTCCTGCAAACCCTTTGCACCCTGCCTGGTTTCATAACCCTCTGCTTTCAAGGTCTCCCTTGACCTCCCCAGGTGGACACAGAGCCCATTTGGCCAACACAGCCTGGGCTCTGCCTAGCAACCTCCATCACAGCACAGATCCCCTGCATTGAAATGTCTCTTTACTTGTCTCTGTCCCACACACCCCAGTGTGCTCTTCCAGGGCCCAGAATAGAGCTCAACCGAGGGCTTAGATTCCAGAGTCAAGAGTGCCAGGCATGCGTACAAGCTGTGTGACTTTACACAAATTACTTAAACTTTCTGGCCTCAGTTGCCTCATCTGTGCGACAGAGATCATAATATCTACCACGCTAAATCATAGAATACTGATGAGAATTCACTGATGAATTGCTGAAATGTTTAAAACCTGCTAAGCAGTCAGCTGGGTAAGAGGATAGTGAGCGGAGGGTGCACTATTTGAGGTGGGGTGGGCATGGAAGGCCTCTCTCAGGGGGTGATAATTGAACAAAGACCTCAGTGATGAGAAGGAGGCAGCCATGTGGTTCTCTGGGCTCTTTGCATCCCACTGATACTGCAGATGAGAGCTATCTCTGTAAGCTTTTGGCAGGTTAGACTCTGAGACTGTTCTCTTGGGATGTGAGACCTTACCTGGCCGATTTTCTAACACGATGCTGGTTGTCTTGCCAACTGGACTAGTGTGTTTCTCCTTTGAAACCAGGCTCAAGGGGATGAGGGGAAACTGAATCCAGGTGCAGAGAAGAGGAAGCATCTGAGGGAGGGACGTGAGGGAAATCCAGCAGCGCACTGCAGACCCACCTGCGCCCTCTGAGGGCCGAGGATGCTCTTATTGCAAGCACAATGCAGCACAGGCCTGGTCTCAGAGTTGATTTTAGCCTCATCCACCGCTGCCAACATGGCTCGGAAAAGAGGCTTTGAACTACAAGCTAAAAGGTCCTGGCTTGAACCTGAGTTTTGTCTAGTTTTCCTTCTGACATTTGGCAGGAAGGGGGTTCTGGTCCTGTGGAGAATGGTTCAGGCACATGGTTTGGGGGCAGAGGAAGCTGTGGGATGGAAGATAGAAACCCAGACTGTGCTGGCAGCCCCTACCTGGGTGATTGGACAAGGCATTTCACCCCTGCAGGTCTTGATTCCCTCATCTGCACATTGTAGGTACTGCTTGGGCCAGTTGTTTTCAAACTTTCCTTATTCACAGAAAAAAATTTATTTAAGCAAGATATGATTGAGAATCCCAACGTACTGCCAAGAGTGATGAAGGAGGTAAAACCTAGCCAGTCACAGCCTCTCATTAAATTCCCATCCTCATCACACCCACGCACACGCGTATGCACACGTGCACGCGCACACACACACGCACACACGTATGCACACGTGTGCGCGCGCGCACACACGCACGCACACACACACACGCAGGATGGTCCTTGAAAAAGGTTCTAAGAGCCTTTCCAAGATTCATTGTTCCATGAGTCAATGTCACATCTCCATAGCACAGAGTTCTTCCAAAGTATTAGGCTGAACTATATGCAGTTATGGAGATTTGATGATTTTTGACCTGCAAAAATGGCAATTTCATATTTCCCTCTAATAGTTTCATCTGCAGTAGTGTGCTCACTCAGGAACCAAATTGCCTCAGTTCAGCCCCTCGGCTTACTCTCCATGTGACCGTGGACAGGATACTTCACCTCCCTGAACCTCCCCTAAGAAATGGGCAAACAGAAGAATCTTCCCCAGGCCTTTGCCCTGAGAAGGCCAAGGGCTGAATGAAGCAGAGCCCTGGACTCAGGGCAGGGGGGCTCTAACACGGTGATTGGCACAGGGCATGGAAGCCCTCCATGAACGCCGTACAGAGAAAGCCCTCATGAGTGCCGGTGGGCCCAACTCAGAGCATGGTGTCCTACCCTTCTCGCTGCCTGGCCCAGAAGGCGGTAGGTAGCCAGAGCAGTTGCCGAACACGGTCCCAGCTGGGCTTCCTGATCCGTCATGCTGTCCAGCTTGAACCAGACCTCTTCCTTCCTGTGAGGGGCATCATTAGGCAGTGAACAGGCCTTGACCTGGGCATGGGAATGGTGCTGGACTGGCATGAATAATATTCATCCCTCTGCCTTATCTGGGGAAAGCATTAGAGGCTCCCTCCAAAGACACCTCCACGGAGCCTTCCCCATTAAGTGGTACATCATGGAATATGTCAGCCTGAATTAGCAGGCAGGCCCGTCACGTTAAGCTGACGCTCTGGGCTGGCAGTTCCCACTTTGTAATGCCTCTTGATCCTGGCTGTCATGCTCCCTCCCTGTCACCACAGCCACAGGAAGCCTCTGCAGACAGTGCACAGTAATGAAGGAGGCTCAGGGAGGAGTGTAGAAGGAGCCACAGGAAGTCCTTGCAGATTGCATTTCTTCTGTGGCCCTAGGGAGCCCACTTTGAACTCTGCTACCTCTGGTGGGGCAGGGACAGAGGAAGCACAGGTAGCCCTCAAAAGCACCAGGTGGGGAGTTCCTTTATGACAGACTACAAAAGCATGGCATGTGTTTTTAAAAGCACACAGAGGAGTCCCCTCCACCCCCCACCCACCCAGCCATTCAAATACCAGGACACCTACAACACCTAATTGAGGTTTCTAGAGGCAGCTTAACTACCACTAGTTATTATTATCAGTAATACTGTCAGTTCCCTAAATACTAGTGCAGTTTATTCATGTCACAAATGGAGCATTTATCACTTCCTGCCATGTATGATATAGGAGCATGGTGGGAGACAGTGGAAGGAGCACCAGCTTTGCAGTCAGGTAGGCTCTCGTATTAAATTCCGACGATGCCTCAGAGCCCCCACAGCCTCCTGAGTTGGGCAACCCTGGGCCAATGACTGAGCCTCTCTGAACCTGAGCTTTCTCTTTGTAATAATACTCACATTAGTGCCTATTTCACGGAGCTGTTGAAAGAATTCCCAGAGACGATGTATGAAGAATGATTGACACAGAGGAGTAAATGCCCAATAAATATTTGTGGGGAGAATTCCCAAGAGCAGAGACATTTTTTTTTATCCATTACAAAGTCTTGACTCAGATGCACCCTTCATTGGTGTTCGATAGTGTATCAACCTTCCTTTCCAAACTTTTACTTCATTTGTCCTCTAACCTGTACTCCACTGTACCTCAGGAATGATCTCATCAAACTTTGGTCATACCACAGTCATTGAAAAATCTTTTTATTTCTGCCCATTTCTCTAAGGATAATGGCAAAAATCTTTGGTTGGTGGGGCTTGCGTGTGACCTATCCTGTTACTTCATCTCTTACTTTGGTTCCCATCCCTCCTTCTGTCTCACCCGCATTGACCTATCAGCCCTTCATTCTTGCCCTACCCCCACCATAGGACCTTTGCACGTGCTGTTTTCTCCAACTGGAACATTCTTCCCTCCCCCTCCTGAACCAGTAAACATCTTTTCATCCTTCACAGTCATCCATCCCATACTTCTCAGCAACAGCTCTCCGGGACTCCCTGACCATGTTAAATCCCCCCTTTCACGATATCCTCTCCTTTGGGGCACTTACTGCATTTTATTATGACATGACTTCATATCTACCTCCTCCATCTAGAGCAGCTGGATGAAGGCAGGAAATGTCTGGTTTTGCTCACCAGTTGGATCCCCCCCCGCCCCGGACCTTGCAGTCAAATGCTCTACCACTGCCCCAGGACCTTGTATATAGCCCAATAAATGTTTCTGAAAGGACGAGAAGGAGGGTGAACCAGAGGACATACTATCTCCATAGATCCCAACTACCCTTCCTGATAACTAGGGCACAGTGGGTATTACTGGTTTTTCAGATAGTATCCCAAGAGCCCAGAGGGGAAAGTTAATCACCCATGGTCACACAGCCTTTATGTATGTCATGAATCTGTGATGAGAACCCAGATCTTGCAGTTCTTGCCATCCCTGAGCTTATGCTTTAAAACCATTATCCACAATTGGGGTGGAGGGCTCACAAAGACTTTCCCTCCCCTCCCTTTCCTGGTGTTCAGAGGATCCCTGGTTCTTCCTACATTCACATCACCTATCTGGCACCACAGCAATACAGTACTCTGATTCTTCTGAATTATTTAATTTTAAAACTCTCAAAAGTTTGAGGGAGCTAAGCTCCTTCAAGACTAAACTAGGAGAGGGGCGCCTGGGTAGCTGAGTCGTTAAGCGTCTGCCTTCGGCTCAGGTCATGATCCCAGGGTCCTGGGATCGAGCCCCACATCGGGCTCCCTGCTCAGCGGGAAGCCTGCTTCTCCCTCTCCCACTCCCCCTGCTCGTGTTCCCTCTCCCGCTGTGTCTCTCTCTGTCAAATAAATAAATAAAATCTTTAAAAAAAAAAAAAAAAGACTAAACTGGGAGAATTCTGTTTTATAAAAGGTTATACTGTTGAGATGAGTATACTTCACAAAATGTAACCTTTGTTTCTGCCCTCTTCCCATCACCCCCTGGGTTAAAACAAATCCAGAAGTTGAAGTCTTAATCGACCACCTGGAAGCAAATCAGTCAGCAAGTCAGCTCAGTTGCAAGAGATGACTTCCTTGAAAGGGAAAAAGCTTTTGGTCCTTTTATTTTCTTGTTTCTGGTAAAGGACCACATCTGTGTTTTGGGTTTGTTTTGTTTTTAATCTGTACCCTGTCAGGCATTGGTGTTCTCTCTCACTGTCTCAGGAGCCAGTTCACCCAGGTGCAGTCAGAAGTGCCCTTGAATTCAAAGAGGGAGTCAAAAGAGTGGTGGGTCTTTGTTCATATTTGCCAGGAAGAGCTTCATGTGTGGGAATCGATTTTAACTGCCTGATTCTTTGACCCGTGGGGAAGAAAACATTTGCTCAAATATTCTTATTCACTCATTCAACAAATAATCACTGATATATCACACTTTATATATCAGTAAGATAACCATATACTTTATTGTCCAAACTAGGACAGTTTTGATGTGAAAGTGGATATTATGTTGTTCGTACACGAAGACAACAGGTATAAACCAAGATTTTTCCAGGTAAAACAGGATGTCAATGAGTGCCCTATATGCTAACTGCTGAATTTGGGCTCTTAGAATCTTGGGTGGTTATATATTTTCCCAAAATGCCCTTAAAGATTGAAGAAAAAAGCCTGGATGGGGTCTAGACCTCCTAAGCCATGCAGTATAAATGTAGTAGATCAAAGTTGAACTAGATAATTCTAAAATTTGCCCACAACCTCCTTTTTAAACTGTACTTCTTGTTTAAAACAAACAAACAAGCTGCCTGGAACACTCTGGAAGCTAATGACAGCACAGCAGATTCTAAGTTCAGTTCCCCCAGGATGAGGTCACCTCGAAGAGGAAAAAAAGCTCAGAGTCTATAAAGGATGAAATTGCCCATGAGGGCTAAGTGATGGTGACATCTTTTGAGAAGGAAGTAAAACTGGAAGGAATAGACAAAAAAAATAAAATAAAACTAGAAGGAACAGAGGAGACAGGAACATGGGATTTATCAGTCTGCTTCCCTAACTTCAAGCTTTTTAACTGTGGTTATGATTTTGTGTGTGATGGTGAAAGACATAAACATGCACACTTCTTCCCCGGTGAAGAGCTTTGGTTCTGAAGTGATTTGTTTCTCTTCCATCCCAGGTGCCTGTCCTGAGACCCATGGACCTGATGGTGGAGGCCACCCCGCGAAGAGTGTTTGCCAACGCACACACATATCACATCAACTCCATATCAGTCAACAGCGACTATGAGACCTACATGTCAGCTGATGACCTGAGGATTAATCTCTGGAACTTTGAAATAACCAATCAAAGTTTTAGTATCCTTTCCTGGGGGCCAATAGCCAGTTGGCTTGAATCATAAGTATTCAGGTATGAGCAGACTTGGGGGGAAGTAGAAGAGAAAGAAGCCATCGCTACCACAACTCCTAGTGCTTGTGGAGGACTGTTCCCTTTTAAATTATGTTGGCATCCATCCTTCATCCTAACAAACTTAGAGAATCACTTATTGATGTAGTGGTCCAGGACTACGTCTGGGTTGGGACTCGGAGTCAGTTTGTTTGCACAGAGGCATTTGTGTGTCATGGATTCAAGTCAGTTGCAACTTTATCAACTATAAGATAAGACCCCAGAATTCAGTTAGGTTTCCTTCCTCGGGGTGAAAGGATTTGTAAATGGCCTATATGGGCAGCATGGACCGCAGGTACACATGAGATGGTTTTCATTGTATCAGTGTGGTGAAAATAATACTGGCTGCCATTTATTGAATTCCAAGCACTACAATAGGAACTTCATGCATTGAATCTCATTTTGAGAAGTGCACATAACATAATCTTACAGCTTGATGAATTTCCACAAAGCACATCTGTGTAACCAGCGTCCAGATCAAGAAACCAAGCTTTATTAGCAATCCTCACATCCCCATAATGCTTCCTTCTAGTCCCCATGCCCCAAAGGTATATTTGATATAACAACCCCCCTACTGTAAATATTACTAATAGCTAAAAATCCAGCAACATCAAGAAAATTATTGAATGAGTGTCTGAGCCAACATTGTAATTCCATTATAATGACCCTCTGTTTCATAATACAGATGGGTCATTTATTCACTACCTCTCCTGACTCCTCACTTGAATTCCCATTCTCAGGTAATGAGTTCTCTACCCAGGCAGCTGAGCGCCTGACCTAGGAGTCAGTATGGATTTGTTTCTCTCACTCACCAGCCTCCCTACCCCCGACCCAATCTATGAGCCCCACTAGTGCTTAGTCTGAAGTATATCTCGAATCAGCTCCTTGCTCTCTCTCCCTCTCCACTCCTGCTACCCTACTCGAGCATAGGCCACTATCCCCACTATCCCCTCATCTGCATGACTGCAATAATCTCCTGCTTATTCTCCCTTCTTTCTTGGTCTTCTACATAGTTCATGTTCCCATAACAGAGTGGACCTTTCAGTATTTAATTCAGATTTCATTCTTCCCCTGCTTAAGACACTCTAGTAGCTTCCCAATGAATTTAGAATAAAATCCAAGTTCTTTACCTTGAACTATAAGATTCTCCGTGATCTGGGCCCTTCCTTCCTCTTTGATATCCTATCGTATCACTCTCCCTGAAGTCACTCTGCTTCAGCTGACTCACCTCTTATCTGTTCCTAGATAAACCTTGTTCTTATGTCTCTTCTTTGTATTTGCTGTCCCCTCTTTCTGGAATACTCTGTCCCCGGAGTTCACGTGGCTAACTACATGTCATCATTCAAACTTCAATGTAATGTCACCTCCTCAGAGGCCATTTTCCCATTAACTGCCAAATAGCCACCAATAGCCCTCTAGCCCTCTTATCTTCACGGCGCATATCACTATTTGAAATTTTGTGTGTGTATATTTTAGATTTCCCCATATTCAAATGTAAATTCTATGAGAGAAGGGACTTTGTATGACCATTCTTGTATCTGAGTACCTAGAACATTCTGAGATACAGAAAATACCATTTTGGTTGGGCAGGTCAAGTTTGAAGTGCAATAGATCACTGAAGTAGAACTATCCAGTAGACAGTTGATCATGAAATTCTTTTTATAAGATTTATTTATTTAATGAGAGAGAGAGAAAACGAGCTGGGGGAGGGGCAGAGGGAGAGGAACAAGCAGACTCCCTACTGAGCGGGGAGCCTGACACAGGGCTTAATCTCACAACCCCGAGATCATGATCTGAGCCAAAACCAAGAGTCGGATGCTTAACCAACTGAGCCACCGAGGTGCCCCAGTGATCATGAAATTTAAGCAGGAAATTTCACTTAAAGAGTACGTTGGTTATAGTAAAGCTCTGAAGGTTTTGATAAAAATAGACCACCTAGTGGCTCAAACACATAAAAGATGATTTCTGTTATTATAAAGTCCAGTAGGATGATCCCCACCAGCAAGCAACCTCCTCCAAACTGTGAATCAGAGAAATAGGTCCTTCCATCTTGCAGCTCCCCACTGTCACCAGCCTTACCTGCAGTCAAGACAGCAAAAGGAAAGATTGTAGAGAACCACACACAGGAGGCTCTTTTAGGCCAGGCCCTAAAATAGCATGAATTCCATTGGTTAGAAGTCAGTCACATGGCTACCTCTAACTGCAAAGCAGGCTGGGAGATATAGTATAGCTATGCGTGTTAAAAAAAAAAAAAATTGACCTGGTTTTGGTACACAGCTAGCTCATCTCCACCACAGAAGAGTGCTTGATAGGGCACCTGGGTGGCTCAGATGGTTAAGCGTCTGCCTTCGTTTCAGGTCATGGTCCCAGGGTCCTGGGATCGAGTCCCGCATCAGGCTCCCTGCTCCTTGGGAGCCTGCTTTTCCCTCTGCTTCTCTCTCTCTCTCTCTCTCTGTCGCTCATGAATAAATGAATAAAATCTTAAAAAAAAAAAAAAAAGAGTGCTTGATAGTTGCCAAGGCTTTTTTTTTTAAGTTTTTATTTAAATTCCAGTTAGTTAACTTACAGTGTGATATTAGTTTCAGATGTACAATATGGTGATTCAGCACTTCCATACAACACCCAGTGCTCATCACAAGTGCGCTCCTTAATTCCCATCACCTATTTCACCCATCTCACACCCACCTCCCCTCCAGTAACCATTACTTTTTTCTCTGTACGTAAGAGTCTGTTTCTTGGTTTGCCAAGGCATTCTAAGGAAGGCAGCTTTAAGCAAGCAATGGCAGTGATCGAGGCACTAAGACCTGACCCTCAGGACCATGTCTGGCACCTCTTGTTATTCACAGAGCAGACTCTACCTACTATCTGAGCCTCAGAGAACCTGCCTACAGATTTTGCCTGGAAGTACAGCTGCTAATAGAATGAATATGGGTTGTGGTTCCCTTTCTCCCTTTACATCTTTTCCAAGAGCCAGGAATCTGCTCAGTCTCAGCTGCTGTCACTCTGAGCACCTGCTGTCCCCAGTCTAGGTGACATGTTTTCTGGATTTGCCTCTAGGCCTTCAAGAGGGAGGGGGGTTTCTTTAGGCGTTTTGGGAGACAGATGCCTTGGGGAGAATGCAAAGGGGAAATATTAATAGCACAATTTAGGTTATATTCTGCAGATGTGTGACAGCCTGCCAGATGCTGGCATACAAATGAGACTGTGCCATTCACCCTTAAAGCAGCCATATGTAAAATAATCATTGTCATCATGAGAATGATGATCACTGATATCGATATAGTTCTTTTCAACCAAACCGCCTTAAGCGCTGAGCTGATGGTACAAACTGGGACCCTTTTGCCTCTTGTCACTGAAGTGTAGCCACCTCTGGGGTAGGAAGCGGCCAGCTTTCAAAACACCCTCAGAAAAACACCAACCAGCAGGCAGCTCTTATTAAATCATACATTGTTTAGTTCCATTTCTATAATGCCTCTTATCCACTATGAAGGCTGAAAAACATGGTTCAGGATAGAATAATGTGGGGCTCCCAGAGCATGGTAGGAGTAGGGGTGGTAGTCAAGGTGCTTCTAAGCACTATGTGGACTTTTTTCATTTCCAAAATTAGGTATTTATGGTCATGACTACTAGAAAATACAACTATCATATCAATCTGATGATTTCATAGATACTGAGAAATCCACTTAAATTACAAAGTAAGTATACGTAAAGAAAAGTAAATAGTAGGACAAGTGGTCTTGCAGTCTGGTTAAAAAATAAAGTCATGACTTCCACTGCCTGGCATTTGGTATGACACTGGCATTATGGTTGAGAACACAGGCTGTGGAGTCCTAAAAGTCCTAGTAGCTCTGAGAGTCCTAAAGGTCACACTCAGTTCTACCACTTGCTGAGTATATAAGCTTTAACATGGTTCTTAATTTATCCACTCTCTGTTTCATGATCTTTAGAGAGGAGCTTTATCGAAGAGGATTGTGAGAATTTTTTAAAAGATTATATTTTATATATTCATATTTAAAAGATTTATATTTTAATATGTATATGTGGATAAATTTTATATATACAATTGACCCTTGGACAGCATGGGTTTGAACTACATGGGTCCACTTACATGCAGATTTTTTTTCGATAAATGCAATACAGTACTATAAATGTATTTGTCTCTTCCTTATGATATTCTTTTTTTTTTTTAAAGATTTTATTTATTTATTTGACAGAGAGAGACACAGCGAGAGAGGGAGCACAAGTGGGGGGAGTGGGAGAGGGAGAAGCAGGCTTTCTGCCGAGCAGGGAGCCCGATGTGGGGCTCGACCCCAGAACCTTGGGATCATGACCTGAGCCGAAGGCAGACGCTTAACGACTGAGCCACCCAGGCGTCCCTTCCTTATGATATTCTTAATAATGTTTTCTTTTCTCTAGCTAACTTTATTGTAAGAATATAGTGTATCATATATATAGCATACAAAATATGTATTAATCAACTTATGTTATCAGTAAGGTTTCTGGTCAACAGTAAGGTATTAGTCATTAAGACTTAAGGGAGCCAAAAGTTATATGTGGATTTTTAACTGCATGGGGGTCACTGACTCTAGTCCCCACATTGTTCAAGGGTCAACTACATATAAAATATATCCATATATACGTACATACATGTACATATACACACCTAAACATATATGTTTAGGCCAATACTCTGCTAAATGAATGACAAACAGGTTTCAAAACAAGAATGATTATCATGGAAAGGACAAGGAAACTAAAAAAGTTGAAAGTATAGTGGATTCTATTCTGCTGAATTCATTATCTGGGTCATCTTCTCCATTCTAGACTCCTCCTCTGGTTTTGCAGTTGGGTGCTCTTTTCACGATGTTGTTCATTAGTTACCTAGTTACCACATATTTGCAGGGTCTCTGAAGTCCAGGGCCTTGTGTTTAACACCAGATCAGATTGAAGCTTTCCTGGCCTCCTGACACCTTGAATCCTCTCCCTTCCCTCCATAGCCAGTCTGTCCTTGTCTTATGTAACAGGTTCTGTCTTGAAGTGGTCGAACTTTGGCCTTAATGGGTTAACCACTTTAGGACAATAATAACTCATTTCTAGATTAGTGATTTTCTAGGGCAAGAAGCAGCCCTAACTTTTCAAATTAGTTTTCTCTGGTATACTTAGGATCCTTTGAACTCTGTTTTCAGGACCAAGAATGAGTTGACCTGGGCCCTTACCTAGTCCAATATGGGACCAATTAATAGGCTCCTGTCAAGTAAAAGTAAAGATCCAGCCCTCAACAACTGTATACTGAGCACCTAGTTTGTGCCAGGCACTGCACTAAAGCCATGGGGATGCAAAAGTGAAAAGAAATTTTCTGCTTTCAGAATGACATTCATCAAATAATCATACTAATGAGCATGTAATTACAAAAAGAAGCCCTGTAAGGAAAGGAAAAACCGTTGTGTGAATGCTTCTTTTCTGAAATCTGATTCAGATGAGGGAATAAAAGAAGACTTTGCAGAAGAATTGATTATTAAGTTGAGATCTGAAAGAGTATGAGCTAACTTGGCAAAGAGGTGGGAAGAGATTGGTCTAGTATGTACAAAGGGCATGTGGCAGGAGGGAGGATGACAATGTTGAGGGAACTCTAAAAAGGCCACTGTGACTGGAGCCCAGAGAGTGTGGTGGAGCATGGTATGAGCAAGGCTAAAAAGGTCAGCAGAAGCCACATCTTACAATCTGGTCTCTGGGCATGAGACAGAGCATCTCTCTGAGAGAAGACATCTGGACTCACAGTGTGCTTCTTTACTGACCTTGGTCTTAGCAGCCCTGTGCATCAGTTTCATTTGTCAACTGAGCTGAGGCCCTTTTGGTCTTGATTCCCTGATCAGGGAACCATATAACCTCAACTCTTGTCTCTCTGTAGTACCATGGACAGCGGCCTTTTAATTTGATGGGATTCTACTGGGAAGGCTTTGAAGGAAAACTGTGGGGCCTGATACCAGTTCATCTCCCTTGTTGCTGCTCTGGCTTCCATCCACAAATGTACATATCACTCTGAGACTGGCATTTAGTGTAAAAGGAGAGCACTCCAGTGACACCTCCAGTTCACTGGCCCATGTGTGCTGGGGCAGCCTCCTCCTTCCTGTATTAAACGCAGCCCTAGTGGGTTTTGGGGGGCCTGGTGCTTTGCATGTGTGGCTGCTGACCCTCTGTCTTTGCCATACCTAGGGCTTTATGAGACAAGGGATTTTCCCTGCACAGGGAAAGCCAGTTGGACCTCATGTTGTCAAGGGAGAGGGCAAGAATGCAGCTAGGCAGACTTCTTGGGCTTTTTGAGCTTCCTCAGAGCAGTACAGCTTAGTATGTTAGGAATGCTTAGTAGTTAGTAGTAGTTAGCTTAGTAGTTAGACTCAGGAGTCACATTCACTGGATTTGAATCCAGTTTAATCCCCTATAATCTGTGTGACCTTGACAAGTTGCTTAACGTCTCTCTGACCCTCCATTTCCTCATCAGTTAATGGAGATAATAATACCAGGTATCTTGTAAGGTGATTGTGGTATTAAATGAGATCATCATGTCAGTTTCTTAGCCATGTGCTTGGCACAGAGAGGTGGCTTAATAAATCGTAGCTATTATTATCTGTAACATTTCCCCAGCCCCCTATTCTTCTAATCTTGTTGCCTGGATCCCATTCTTTCCTAAGTAAACCACAAGCTAAATGATTTACAGTATCCAGGCCTGGTATCTTGACCTATTATTGACCTACTATGGATTTTCTGCATTTTAAAAAACTATCCCTAGAGAAGGGGGCTAAGTCACAATGAATTAAAGTCCATAAACATTTATTGAACACTTACTATGTGTACTAGAAATGCCAAGATGAATAAAACTCCAACCCTGATAATACGACTCTATAATCTGAAGGGTAGATGAATCAGTCAGAGTTCAGTCAGAGAAGCAAAACTCTGGGGGGAGCAGTGTGTATGTGTGTGTGTGTGTGTGTGTCTGTTTTTCTGTCTACAGAAAGGAGAAGAGGGAGAGGGAGAGAGACTGACTTATTATAATGAATTAGCCTTGTAGTTATGTGGCTGGCCAAGGTAGTCCAGGATCTATAAGGCAATCAGTCAGGAATGGAAAATCACAAGTAGGCTGGAAGAGCATGAGGGTGATTTGAAGCTTGTCCACACATCATGGTCAGGAAGAGAGAACAATTGCAGACCCAGCAGCCTTTTGGAGTCTCTTTCTCAGGGAAGGCCTAAGCTTTCCTTTAAATATCTTCCAACCAATTAATTAAGGCCCACTTAGGATAATCTTCCTTTGATGAACTTAAAGTCAACCTATTGGGGCCTTTAATCACATCTGCAGAATTTCTTACAGCAGATCCCTTATAATAGCACTTGGATTCGTGTTTGATTGAATAAGTGGGAGAAGGGGTGTGTGTGTGTGTGTGAGATACACAACAGCTGCTTCCTCCCTTCTGTCCTCCAACCCTCCTGTTAGCCCACCATAACCAGAAACATCCTACAAAGGGAACACTAAGGATTCAGCCTAACCAAGTTAACATATCACAAAACCAGCAAAGCAAGTATGTGGACGGAGGGAGAGACATGTCACCATACTAGGGAAGATGAGGCTAACAATTTTTGGAGCCTGTATTAAGTACCAGGTATGTTCTACACATCATCTATTGTAGTTTTCTTTTTTTTTAAAGATTTTATTTATTTATTTATTTATTTGACAGAGAGAGAGGGAACACAAGCAGGGGGCAGTGGGAGAGGGAGAAGCAGGCTTCCCGGCCAAGCAGGGAGCCTGATGTGGGGCTCAGTCTCAGGACCCTGGGATCATGACCTGAGCCAAAGGCAGACGCTTAACAACTGAGCCACCCAGGCGCCCCCATCTATTGTAGTTTTCTGCCTCTTTTTATAGATGAGTTGACAAGTTTAAAGGCTTTCAAGATTATGTAATTGGTCACAGACTTGGGGATTAAAATCTCAGTCACTCTTACTCCATACTCCAGTGAAATATACTCTATCTCACCATCTCAAAGTACTCAATTAGTACTAATAATATGGATTAAGTGTTAGATATATTCAGGGTGCTATGGATGCACAGGATAGGGAGAATCATGAAGGAAAGGCTAGAATGCGTCATAAAGTAAGTAACATCTGAATTGACCTTGGAAGGAAATACTGGGTGTTTCCTAATGGTGGAATTCAAGCTCTATGTCACGTGAATAGTAAAGAGTCTGTGGTTATGGGATTTTCAAATGCCCCTCCCCCAAATCATGAAGATCATCTCAGCGCAGTGTCTTTTGTAGCTCAGTACATACTTAGAAGCAGTAACTAATATGGCACCATGCGTCTCTTTGTTGGTCTCACATATAGAGCTTAGCAATCAGCAAACCCTCCATAAATATTTGCACATTGGCTTTTTTTAAGCTGTTAAAGAGGAATATCCCTTAGAGTCCTCTTCAGAGATTGTCAGTGTCTTATCATCAAGTAACACATCCGTTCAGCTAACAAGATCTGGATGCTTTGTAATCAGTACTTAATATCCAAAGATTACATTCAGACTTTGGAAAGAAAAAAAAAAAACAAACAAAAAAAACCCACAAAGCAATTCATGTCCCCTAAAAGGAAATCCAACTCTAATGTGGTTAAGGCTATTCTCCACCTTCAGACTGGCAGGCTGTAACTACAGTGACATGAAAAGCTTCAACTGCTCTTGAACGTGGGTGTCTTTCCCAGGCAAACGTAGACTCCACTCTCCAGCCTGGCCTGCAGATAGGCCTCCTGTTTGGTTCTCCTGCCCTTGATTGGCTTAGGCAGGGCTTAGAAAGGAAATGAAACAAAACAAAAACAAAAAAAAATCTTGTCATTATCAGCAAAATCAGCACTGATAAAGACAGAAGCATGCAAGGACATCAGCTTAAAAAGCCCACAAAACTAATGCAAAGAAAGCTATCTGTGGAAAAATAAATGGTCGGGTTTGGTTTTTGTTTTTGTTTTTGTTGTGAGAGATGGGATTATTCGTCTACTAAAAAGCCATTTAATAACTTTCTCCATGAAATTATTTCATAATCAAAATTCTCAGAGGTTGTGGGAGTAAATAGGACTATGCCCATTCAAAGGTGAAAAAATGGAAACCCAGAGAGAGAAAATGACTTTCCCATGTTCTGCGAGCAAAACAGACTTGGAATTAAAATTGAATCCCAATCTCCTGACCCAGTTTTGTTACAATCATGATACTTATCACAGTATCATCTTGAACTTTACCCATGGTGATAAGGCTCCTGGTTTCTCACCTCTCTCATAGATGGTTCTAACACTAGGAAATGACTTTTTTATGTTTCTTGTTTAAAAATAAGTATTTATTGTGGAGATTATTAGAATCACCTATAATCTCACCGATTAACTTTGGTTGTATATACAGGGGGTTACATCAAAATTTTAATATCATGCTAGCTAATTCAACTACAAAGGCTGAGAAAAACAAACAAATAATAAAAAGGAAAAAATCTTAAGTATTTATCCAGAAAGCCTTCTCCTATTCAGTCTAGGACATACACACACCTGTCCATTCACACACGTACCATTTCTCTTTCTTTTCCTTGCTTTCTTTTTCTGCTTAGCAGTTATTACAGTCTAGTATAATATATATTATATTTATCTGCCTTGCTTTGTGACCATGTGCCCTGCTAGGATATAGGCTCCACAGATCAGGGGGATTTTTGGTCTATTTTGGTCATGGCTGTATCCCCTATACCCAGAAAAGTACTAGCAGGTTCTTTGTAAACATTTGTAGATTTTCATGAAGGAATGAATGAATGAGCGAGTGGTAAAGGTAAGTTACCCTTTATAAACTAGAGTTACTAAAGGGTAACTTACATGCTGACCTTCCATCTAATCCCTGTAAGATACTAACCACATTTCCTTCCATTCTGTATTCTCTCTCTCTCTGTCTCTCTCTAATTTTTTTACATGACTCTGGTCAGACTGTGTATATATTTTGTATCTAACTTCTCTTACCTAATTTTATACATATATATTATATATATAATATATATTTTACATAAATATAAAATATCTTGTCTTTTTCTGTCCTGAAATACTACTTGATTAAAAGAAAATGTTGAAATGATAACTGATAATTGAAAATTCATAGACCCACCCAGATAGAACTATTACATTTAGTATCTTGCCTTTTAGCTCATCATTTTCAGAGTGTAAGTTTTAAATGACTATGATCATGCTATAGATACAATGTTTCATGGCTTTTAACAGACTTGGAATTACATTGCAAAAACAATTTAGTGAGGTAGATCAAAATTTTAATTGTTTCCCTATTTCTGTATATACAGTTTATTGTCAGTCTCTTTCTTTTATCGTGTTGCAGTAGACTTTTTTTGTTGTTGTTGGTAGAAAGCTTTTTCCAAACTGGTGATGAAGGAAATGACTTTTGAATGGCCCCCGTGCTACCCCTTAGCGTCCTGCCATTACCCTCTCCATTCCCTCACCCCACTGGTGATGTAATTTATGACTCTGGCTTCTTATTTGTTTGAAGCCAACCCCTTAAGGGGTGACCTCCCAGTGTCTTCAATTATTATTTTAAATGATGCCTTAGGCCCTGCCTGGCACAGTGATGCCCTCACCTTCCCTCCTTCTGCCTTCCAAGCATGGAGCTCAGCTGCCAAACTAGCTGTGCCCCCTCCTGTCCTCAGAGCTGCCTCCAGAGTCCCGACAGAGAAGCAGATTAACCCCTTTTGTTAGCAGAGGTAATTTGTCTGGGCTCAGCATTAATAAGGAATGCCATAAGCAGTTGGGGTCAGGAAGAACAGATCTGTCAAGCCCCAGGGTTAATTTAATAGCAATCTGTTGGCTCTATGCCTTGGATATTAGCCGTGAATCCAGTGCTGTGTTTTGCTTTTGCCATTTAGTTCTTTGGGACAACAGGGAAATAATTTGAATAGAGAGCTCTAAAGCATAGGGAAGAGAAAATTGACTGTCAAAATGCGTCATTCTGTTTTCAAGATAATACAGGAAGCCACGCACTGCTTATCTCTTTTCTCTTTCCCTCCCAACCTGAAGGGCAAAACCACATACGCTGAAGGTGTGCATCTCCTTTTAGAACAGAGTAAGAGGAAAGGCCTGGGTTTCTGGATGATGCAGATATGAAATACCCTGTCCCATCATCCCTATCAGCCACTGAATTTTTGGTAACTAGTCCCCGCCCACATGTTTTTAGAACTCAGCAAATCCTCCATCAGTGAACAGTTCAAGAAATCCCATATGTTTCTGTCCCAGTCTGTCGTTCAAAAAAAGAAAAAAATAATTATCACATCATAGGACACAGGAATCCCGAGTCAGATGCTGTGTCCAAATTCTGATTCTGAAAAATGTGGCCACCAAAGTGGTCAGTGAATTAGAATAACACAGGCTGCCCTCTGGGATTAGCCAGAGGGAGTTTCAAGAGAGCCAGAATTACTGTGGTGGGAATGGCTATTTCTGGAAGGGCCCTTCCTCAGGGGAGGGAGAGTAGCCTGTGGTCAAGAACCCAGGCTCTGAAGTCAGACGGACTGGGTTTGAATCCCAGCTCCACCCCCTGCTAGTCCTGTGACCTTGGTTACTTCACCTCAGCTACTGCTTCTTCCACTGGAGAACAGACCTGTTAATAGTACTGACCTCATAAGGCTGAGAAGAAGGTCACATGAGACAGTGCATGGCATTCGGTAAACATTCACTGTTGGTTATTATCCTCTTGCTGTCCTTGTCATTGCAGTTATTAAAGAGAGGATTCGAGTCATCCCTGAACCCCGTAGAGTCAGACATTCTAGTCCAAAGGGTGATGCTTGGGGATGAGGGATGATGGGGAGGCTTAGAAGTCCAGCTTGAGTGGAAGGGAGGAAGCGAGGGAGGGCAGGAAGGAGGGAGCATGGATCCAGAGGAAGCAGCCCTCAGCAGAGTCCATGAGCACATCCCCGTGATGCCGTTCTGGATGCTGGGGGATGTTCCTTCCTGCTTTCATAGATCTCTTTAAGCACTTCATTTTCACACGTTCTGACTTTGGGGCTTTATTTTTAGGTAAGAAAGAAATAACAGTAGACGCGGCACCTCCCCCTCCCACACAGCAAAGATCCCTTCCAGTTAAGCTTGTTTTTAGAGCTCTGCTGGTAGAGGTTGAGAAAGCTGACACCAGATTTTCTTGCCCTATTTTTAGGAAAAGAGAAACATGCTCCCTGGCACAGTAGGCTATGGAGGTTCTTTCCGGAGGGCGATGAGATCTGACAGCAACTACACACTAAGCTCTGCTCACCCCATCCCGCGCCATGGCCACCAAGCCCAGGGCAGGGGCAGGGGGCAGGGGACAGGAAAGAACATCGGAGATGCAGCCTGGGGCCTCCTGGGGGGCACAGCCTCCCACTGCCCAGAGGGTGGTGCTAACTGCACTCATATTTATAACTCTGGCAGCAGTTGAGTTGAAAGGTAGTATTTTGTGAATCCAGGGGACCCACATGCTCTGGAGACCCAAGTAATATTTGCATCTGGGTTGAGTGGGGGAAATTGTAGTAAAATGTAGTGTTAGTTGAGTCTCAAACTAATTTTAGAAAGCCTCGACGGGGCTTGTAAGAGATAATTGAAGGGGAAAGAGGCACAACCAAGTACGGAGCCATTACTGGGCCAGATTGCATGCTGGAACACAGGTGATGTGCGGGAACGGATATGTCGGCGCTGCTGTGATTAAAAATACAAGCGCGTTTACTTGTACCTCAGGTGTACTGATCAAGAGGGGACTGTGCTACTGACTTTATGAAAAGCAGAAACGGTTCTCCTCCATCCCAGCCTAATAGCAGTCTGTGTCACGTTACTTCTTGTTGAATCAATGCGCTGTTTCCCAAAACAGGATAGACCAGCTCCTGGCACAGACATAAACATTTTTATTTTAATTGATACGCATTTATTTCACGTATAGTATTTAAAATGTAACTAGCTCCTTAAACTCATGACTTTATGAATACTGGCTTACAGCTTAGACAAGGCTAAGGAAACAAAGGGAGTCGATAGAAGCCGATCGGAAGGACACATGGTAAGCAGATACCAGCTGGTGATGTCCGCATGGGGCGCGGTCACAAAGGTGGCTCGAGAGTGGTGGAGTCTAGGAAAAGTGGGAATCGCTTTGGTCAGCTTTCCCATGTGACAGTGTCCATGTCACGAGGCCCGTTCCTTTGCAGGAAGTTTCAGGTCCTCAGACAGCACCTCAGCCTCAGCCAGGTGCCCCCCCCAACCTGCACGCAGGTCCCCCGAGCTCCGGGGTGGCACAGACCCATTCCCTCCCACATGCCAGACGTCCTCCTGAAGGTCCTTGTGCTCACTGGGGCACCTCCATAATTCAAAGGCCCAGTGTTTCATTTCAATATACAAGGATGTGGTTTTGAAAAATAGAGTTATAATAATTCTTGACCAGGAAGGAAAATACTGAGAAAGAAAAAAACAGATGATAAAACAAAGGTATATTCCGTGGGAGGCTGAAACTGCCGCCATACGCTGGAGGGCTTTTTTTTTTTTTCAGGTGCTTAAACTCCCAGCCAAGCTCTAAGGCAAATCACAGCTTATGGAGGCTTGAGGTCCTGTGTATCTTCGGTGAGAGAAATTTTGGATAATTACTCAAGAGCGCAAGTTTTGCACCTGGGAGGAAATCCTGGTGCCGCCCCTCTAGCCATGGGACACGGGCCAGGCCCCCCTCTCCACCCCTGACAAACGGGGATAAGGAAAGGACTGGCTCTAGAGCTGTTCTAAGGATTAACTGAACTATAAAGTACACTATCTGCTTGGCACAGCCATGGGCCTATTGTCCGTGCTCACTAAATAGTAGAAGCAGCCACCACTATTCTCACCGGTGTGTTATTAAAGAAGATCGCAGGGATTTCATGGGAGAGGATTCCCAGTCTACCCTGGATATCATTTATCAGCCCAGGAGTCTGGGGAAAGATGCAGGTAAACTGAATCATTTAGCTGGAATGGGGCTAGCTTCTTCACCACTGTTGTCCAGTGAGAAATAAAGTCTTTGCAGCTCAGCACATTCTAGTATGATAGCAAGGGCAGATAACTCTGGGTCGATGGGACATGTTCTCCGTGTTGTGGAGGACAAAATGCTCCTAAGGGGCCAGGAGGCCTGAGTTCTAACAATGCCTCGGAGCCCTGGGCATCCCTGAGCCTCCGCCGCCAAGACCAGTAAGCCCCGCCTGTGTGCTCACGGGGTTACTCTGAGGATCCCCCGAGTGTGGTAAATGCTCACAGGTTACACTAGTTCCAGGCAGTACTGCTGCTCATCACCCCTGGGGTCCTGCGCGCTCGTGCCGGTCCCGTCCTTGACCCGCCTGTGCCAGATATCGTCGACATTAAGCCGGCCAACATGGAGGAGCTCACGGAGGTGATCACAGCGGCCGAGTTCCACCCGCATCACTGCAACAGCTTCGTGTACAGCAGCAGCAAAGGGACGATCCGGCTGTGCGACATGAGGGCGTCGGCCTTGTGTGACAGGCACAGCAAATGTGAGTAGCCAGCCGCGCACCGTGGATGGGGTGCCCGCGGCGGGCGGGCCCCGGGCCCCAGACCTGCGGGAGGGGGAGGGGAGAGCCTAGAGGACTCGGGGGCCCCTCCCCATTTGACATGCCCTGGCAGCCAAGTTCAGGTGTTGGCTGGACTCAGGAGTCCGCTCCACATCTGGTGTTTTGGTACGCATGAACCTTCGAGTTCCATTCCACGAATGTCTGCTTAAGGCTGTGGAATCCAGAGGTGAATGAGACGCGAGCCGGGTCACCACACCTTGTGACCCAATGCAAAGTATGTTTTAACATCACCCTGGCTACTGTGGGGAGAATGAGCCTGAGGAGTTCCCTGAAGGGAGACCAGTTTGGGGATCACAGTGATGAGCATCAGGGGGTAAGGGGGATGAGCGTGGCCTGGACAGGGGTGCTGCCATGCAGGTGGAGAGGGGCTGGTGGCTTCTGGACAGATCTTGGCGGTTAACAGGGCCTCCTGGACCGTGTGAGAGGCTGAGAGTATGCAGGCAATCACGAATGGCAGCTGGGGATGGTGACTAGGTTAATCATACTCTACTGCATACTTAAAAGTTGCTATGAGAGTAGATCTTAAAAGTTCTCTTTGCCAGAAAAAGAATTTGTAACTCTCTGCGGTGATGAATGTTAACTAGGCTTACTGGTGATTATTTTGCGATGTAAATATACATCAAATCATTATGTCGTATACCTGAAACTAATATAAGTGTCATGTTTCGATTATGTATCAGTTAAAAAAAAAAACCTGCGGGAAGGGGTTAGCGCCTTCCTGGAGAGGGTATGGCTTTGGGAACCAGCACTCTGGAAGTCCCAGTGGCCCTAGTGGGCACCAGGGAAAAGCTTCAGAGTAAGGGGATGGTTTAGATAAGGAGCAGCCAGACTCAGGCCATGGTCATGCTGATTTTCAAGGCATTGATTGAGAGAAGTAGCTCCCAACTAGTGGGGACTGAATGATTAGAAGCCAAAGGCTGTAAGACCCCTGTGAGCAAGTGAAGCCTGCTGGCACCGACAGTGAGTGCTGTGGTGGACCGGATGGGCCTGGAACTTTCTAGAAAAGAAACTGCTCCCAGAGAAGAAGTGCCTGAAGGCAGTGATAATCCATGTCTAGTGTCAGGCTAAGTAACATGCAGCTACCAAGATGTTTAGGAGGGGCCAGAGCTCTTTTTATCCCCCATCACCTTCTGCTCGGTGCTTTTTAGCCCATACAGTTGGCTGTGGAGACCCAGAAATTAAGACTTTGTCTCCCATAGTCTGTTTCCAATTTCAATCCCTGTCTGACATGACTGATAGGATGACTGTGTCGGTGTATGGCCAGGAAAGGGGTGAATGTCTGCGTCATTTTGATCATTTTTGCTTGCTCTTTCGGCATGAAAAGTATCGCACAAGGGAGCTGGTGTGTAGAGTGTGGTGGTGTGTAGACAGACTGTGGGTTCTGGAGCCGCGCAGACCCAGGTCAGGGCCAGGCTTCACCCCTTCTCAGCTGCCTGACTTCATCCAACTATCCCTAACCTTTCTGAGCCTGTTTTCTCATGTGCAAAATGGGTGAAACAGTAACTTCCATTGCATGAGTTTGTCATGGGGCCTAGGTGAAAGAACTATTAACAATTGTGTATTCTATGCTTATAGCAGATTTCAATTCAGATTATCTACACTTCACATGCTCAGTAGCCACATGTGGCTCATAGCTATCATATCAGTACCAATTTAGGACATTTCCATCATGGCAGGAAGTTCTATTGGAGAGTGCCTATCTAGACTTTTAGCTCTTTGGACCTATTCTGTCTTGTTCATAGCTGTTTCCCCATCACCTAAACCAGGGCCCGGCACTTGATAGATGATTAATAAACATTTGCTCCTGTGGGTGTTGGCACTGATCTTTGAACAGTACTTAACTTACATAAGCCAGCAAGAGGAAACATGTTCAAGGCAGAAGGATCAGCATGTGCAAAGGCGCTGAGGCACGAAAGATCATAACGCATGCCAAACTGCAGGGTGAGTGATAAGGCTGGTACGTAGGGAATGACTTGGAGAAGGAAGTGAGTTGAAGCTCAGGAGGGATGCCGGAGCCCGATCATATGGCCATCATGAAGAAATGGAATGTTTTCTCGAAGTCGGTGAACAGCCACTGACGTAACCAGGGGAGTGATGTGATCAGGATTTCTCCCCGTCAGAGGTTGGGTTCTAAGTGGGAGAAAAAAGAGACAAGGAAACAAGTTAGGAAGATATTCTAATGTAGACAGGGGTTTCTAACAGCAGCAGTATTGAATTTGGGGCACATAGTTCTTAGGGGAAGGGTGCGGTCCTATGTACTGTAGGATGTTTAGTGGCATCCCTGGACTCTCCCCACTGGTTGTAAGTGGCCAAAGCAAGCTGGGACAACCAAAACTATCTCCTGATGTGCAATACTGCGGGTTGGGGAGGAGAAAATTTCTCCTGGTTGAGAACTACATATCTAGACTAAAATTCCTTGTTAGTCCTTCAGCATGATTTTCTTGTATCTGTGATGTGTCTTTTACTATTGAGAACTCTGAGGGGTCCATTGCAAAGGGAAGTCATCTCCTACATTGGATGCATTTAAAATTTGGTTCATGACCTAAGATGTACCCAGGGAACATTTCAGGAACGGTGTGTAAGGCAGTGTGTTAACACCCAAATGAGTGGTAGAGATGGGTTTGGGAGGTTCAGGGGAGGGTGGGACATTTGGGATAGACATCACGGGGAAAGCAGAGGCTGAGTAGTCCTGTTGAACACACGTAGGATCTGGTTAGGTGGGAAAGAGGTGGGGGAGGTTGTGTTCTGGGCATTGCACACAGAATGGGCAAAAGCCTGAAGCTAGGAAGTTACATAGAACCTTCAAAGAATCAGGCTTGGGGAAACAAATATCAAAGAAAGAGGTGAAAGAGGGATGATGGTTCGTATCAAGTTGGTCCTTGAAGATCAAAGTCAAACGTGTATGCCTTCATGTATTCATTCATTCATTCATGCATTTGTTCGTTCATTCATTGAGTACCGACTCCATACTCAGAGTCTGGCTCCTGTGGCAGCCAATACTTCTTAAGCTTTCCCCCCGAGTACATACAGCGCACAGGTCGGGCCGGGAGCCTGGCTGCAGCGGAAGAAGGGCATCCAGCAGCAGTCCAACCTTGCCCGTGGGCCCTGAGTGGCCCCGCCCACCCACACAGACAGAACAGCAGAGGCCAGAGATCCTGGGCGAAGTGCCAACCAACCACAGATTTTCTTTGAAGTCTTATTTTTCTATCCTGAAATTTCACGTGAATTTGCATTGTACTCCCATAAAATGTCTATTTTAGGTTTAATAATTACATTTCTACCCCATTCCCAGATTTCAAGCAAAATTGATGTTCCCAAAAGATTCAGTGTATATCCCATGGTTTTCTGTACTGCCTGGTGCATCCCCATATCTTCAGATATGTACGTGTGGCCCAGTTTGAGAAACACAGTCCCTAGTATGTGGAGAGTGATTTGAGATCATTTGGCTGAAGAACAGAAAGATAGAATTTATGTTTTATGGAAGATGAACACGGTGGTGGTGGAAGAAAGGAGAGTTAGAACATTTTGCTTTCATCTCAGTACAAAGGAAATTCATAGCCTACGTAAGGATGTGGCTATGGAGATCAGAAGGAAGAGAAGTGGAAAAGGAACATTTGTTAAAAAATAACCATGGGTGACGACGTAAGCAGTATCAGAGGTTGGCATTCGTCGCACATGGATACTAGTTGTTCATTGTCCTTCCCCTCTAGACCACAAACCCTCTGAGGATAAGAACTAAATCTGTTTACTCACATCACATTGCCAACTCCTGGCACATAAGTAGGTACTCAGTAAATACTTCTTCAATAAATGCATTAATGCCTGAGGGTTGACATAAATGGTGTGTGGAACAGGGACTGGTGAGAAGCCACACTGGGGCAGAGTAGAGGGTTGGGATTCAGTGGGGGACACGCTCTGTGTGGGGTGACATGAGCTACCTCAGGGGGCAGGCCTCTCTGGTGAGTGAAGGCAGAACCGGCCGGTAGGGCCGCTGACCCACAGTGGATGCGGGAGATGGCAGGAGGGGCCCCAGTGTCCTCACAGCCCAGTGTGGCTGACACGAGCCTGGGCTCTGGAGTCAGACCCGGATATTGAGGAATAAACTCACTGCGAGGTTTGATGACCCCTGAACCCTGAAGGGTGGGAAAAGGACAAGGCCTTAGAAACTCCCAGAGCTATGAATGTTTCAAGCAGAAGCTTTGGAATCAGAGCTCCACTCCGACATTCAATTACTATGTGACCTCAGGCAAGTTATTTAATCCTTCTGAGCCCCACATTCCTCATTTGAAAGTAGAAAGCATGAGGACAGCCTCATCAGGCTGCTTGTTCACGAGAAGTAAATGTCATCATGTGTGTAAGAACGTGGCGTCTGCTGGGCATGCAGGAGGCAGTAAGGGGCACAGACGACCTGACTCCCCCGTTCCAGGCCTGCAGCTGGGCCACAGTGCTAAAGCCTCAAACCTTTTTCCAGATATATGAAGCCCTGTTAGTCATTTGTTTAAGTAGTTTTTGTTGAGCACATACTATATACACCAGGTATTTTACCAGACTGGAGACACAATGGTGAGTGACACCATGCCTGGTTTCCTCCCTCTTAGAGCTTCCTGTCTTTGTTAGTGAGGGTTCTGCAGACAAACAGAACCAATAGGAGGTAGATAATAGGTAGGTAGTAGGTAGGTAGGTAGGTAGGTAGGTAGGTAGGTAGGTAGGTAGATAGATAGATAGATAGATAGATAGATAGATAGATAAGATAGGTAGATAGATATCTCGTATATACGTATACATGCATGCGTATGAGAGATTTATCAGAAATATTTGGCTTATGGGGGCGGGGGGCGCCTGGGTGGCTCAGTCGGTTAAGCGTCTGCCTTCGGCTCAGGTCATGATCCCAGGGTCCTGGGATCAAGCCCCGCACGGGCTCCCTGCTCAGCGGGGAGTCTGCTTCTCCCTCTCCCACCCCCTCCCCCCGCTTGTGTTTCCTCTCTCGCTGTGTCTCTCTCTGTCAAATAAGTAAATAAAAATCTTTAAAAAAATAAAAAGAAGTATTTGGCTTATGGAATTACAGAGGTCCACAAGTCCCAAGATCCACAGTGGTACAGCAGGAGACCCACAAGAACCAGTGGTATATTTCCAGTCCAAGTCCACAGACCCAGGAAAGCTGATGGTATAGTTTTAGTTCAAAGACCAGCAGGCCCATGACCCAAGAAGAACCAGTGCTTTCAGTTCAAGTGCGAAGCCAGGAAGAAATGAATGCCCCAGGTCAAAGGAGTCAGGCAGAAGAATTCCCTCTTATTTGGAGAGGGTCGTCAGCCTTTTGTTCTGTTCAGACCTTCAACTGATTGGATGAGACCCACCCACATTAGGGAGGACAATCTGCTTTACCCGGTCTATCAATTTAAATGTTAAAGCCATCCAAAAACACTTTCACAGAAACACCTAGAATAATGCTTGACCAAATATCTGGGGCACCCCAGGGCCCAGTCAGGCTGATACATAAAATTAACCTTCACACAAAGGAAGAAAGATCCATTCATCAGGGAATGACAAACAGATAGGACAATGCAACTGTCAAAAGTAGTATGAAAGAGAGGCCCATGGTGCGAGGGGGGCATGAGACAAGGAGCCTACACCCCAGGCCGTAACCTCCGAGCTGTGACCTGACCCCTGAGAAGTTCCCTGTGAGAGAACAGGGAAGAGTTATCGGGCCCATAGAAGCAGGAGGCTTGCTCAGCCACACACCCAGGGTCCCCCAGGGACTGCTACTCCCTGCAGCCTGGGCCACCCAGCCCTAGAGAGGCAGAGCCTGGGGACAGTCCCCAGAGCGGCCCGGGAGCTAGCTAGCGGCTTGTGGGCCTCTGCCGCAGCCCTGCCTCCCCACACTCCACCCCAGCACTGACAACAGCAGGGCTCCGAGCTGCCTAGCCGCCAGCCTCCTGATCTAATGAAGAAGCGAACAGAATTCATTTTCCTGACTCGTCCGAAGTGCCGACCTTCTCCAGTGCACTCCCCGTCTTTGTTCGGCTGCGGCAGCCGCGGCGGCCCTGGCTCCTGCTGGCCGGGAAAACAAGCTGTGTCTGACCTCTCGCCTGACATTTCATATTGATTTTCTCCATCCTCTTCAGACGCCAGCCTCCAGCCGACGACGGCTCAGCCAAGGTGTGTGAACGGAACTGAGACAGTTCATCAGAGTTCAGAATGAAAAGCAACATTGGCTTTCGGAGATGAGCTCTGAGAAGGAGAGTATTTAATAACCATCGGCGTTTAATCAAAATGCCGAGGAGATCCGTGTGATCAGAGCTGCATATATTAATTTCCATATGGCCCTCACTCTACATACTCAGCAGGGGTTGGAAGGGATGATTCGCTCCCAGACTCTGTTTTTTTCCTAGCCCTTCTGGCGGTAGTGACAAGCGGTTGCATTTGTAGTTTGAGATTTTAATGCCTGAAACAATAGGGTGTGGACGGCAGTACCAGTCGGCTGGGCTGAACCATGCTTTTCCTTCTCAATGCATGACTGTTGGCAGGTGAACGGACAAACTGGCCAGGTGGGACGAATGACAACCTAGGAAATGAAAGAGAAATGACATCTGAACTCCTTCTCAGTACACTGCATGAATCTGGTCCCTGCCCACCTCTCCGACCTCAGCTCCCCACAGTCTGGCCACACGGGCCTGCTTCCTGCACCTCTAACACACCCAGGCCTTTCCTGCCTTGGGACCTTTGCACAGGCTATGCCTCTGTCTAGAATGCTCTCACGGCATGTTCCCACTTGTCTGGACTGTTCTCATTTTTTTAGGTCTCTGGGAAAATCTCACCTCCTCAGAGAGGACTTTCCTTTTTACCTCATTTGTACTCTATGTATATCTCATCGCCCTGTTTTATTTCTTTAGTTTTTCATAGCATTCATCTCTAGATGTTTGCTTTTCCTTTTCTGTCCCCCCAACTAGAATGTAATCTGCATGAGGGCAGGGACTGTATCTTACCAGCCTTCGAATTACCAATACTTGGTGTGTAGTGCTGGCTTCAATAGGGCTTCACTGACCATCTGTGGCAGAAAGGCAGGCAGAATGGAAGAGACAGGTGAAAGAGGGTAGATTCGTTTACTAGAGTTCCTGTAGCAAAGTACCACAAACTGGGTGGCTTAAACCCCCAAACCTAATTATCTCTAGTTCTGGCATCAGAAGTCCTATATCAGAGCATTAACAGAGTTTACTGCCTTTTTTTTTTTTTTTAAGATTTTATTTATTTGAGAGAGAGAGAGAGAACACAAGCTGGGGAAGAGGCAGAGGAAGAGAAAAACAGACTCCCTGCTGAGCAGGGAGCCCGACAGGGGACTCGATCCCAGGATCCTGGGATCATGACCTGAGCTGAAGGCAGACTCCTAACGACTGAGCCACCCAGGCGCCCCTAGAGTTCGCTTCATCTGAGTGCTGTGCAGAAAGGATCTATTCTAGGCCCTGGCTTACTGATGACTGTCTTCTCCCTGTGTCCTCACATCATTTTTGCTTGGCACGTGTCTGTCTAAAACTCCCCTTCTGCTAAGGATACCAGTAGTATTGGATTAGGGTCCACCCTAGTGATGTTATTTAATTACCTTTTCAAAGGCCCTGTGCCCAAATACAGTTACATTCTGACATACTGGGAGTTAGGGCTTCAACATAAGAATTCAGGCAGCGAGGGACACAATTGAGCCCCTAACAGAAGACATGAACATAATCGGGAGTACGGGCAGTGGTAGGTGTGGATCCCAGGCTCAGTTGCTGTGATGGAGAAAAGAGGCAGGTGAAATCCTCAAATGGAAATGGTGAAGGGGGGGTGGGGTCCTGAAAGACACTAGAGATTGAACTTGCCAACAACCTGTGGATGTGGTTCAAGATGGAGCAAGTGGGCGGTGATTAGGATCAACGTGAAGGCGGGCCACAGGTACAGACCCACCAGGAATGCAGCAACGTGAGGAGAGTAGGGGTAGACAGAGGCTGGAAGGCAGGGATGAGGTCAGAATCCCGAGATGCAGGCACCTTGCTGTCTTCCACATCCCCCCAGGGCTGTATTTGTACTTCTCTGATTTGACGTCCGTGGATAACAGGAGAGCCCCGCAGGGATGCCTTCACTGCAGAATGGAAACAGAGGGCTCCCTCCACATGCACCCTCGAACAGCACCTGTCTTAGGTACTGGGATGCGCGGGGCCTTGCACAGCCCAGCAGGATGTTCCTTGTCTTCATCCATTTAAGCTGCTGTGTTAGAACACAGACTGGGGGGCTGGAACACCCCACATTTATGTCTCTCAGTTCTGGAGGCTGCAAGTCCAAGATCAAGGCCCCAGCAGATTCAGTGTCTGGTGGGGACCTACCTCCTGGTTCAGAGACAGCTGTCACCGTGCTGTGTCCTCACATGGTGGGAGGGGTGAGGGAACTCTCTGGGACTCTGTTTTATAAAGGCACTGTTCCCATGCGTGAGGATGGGAACTCGAGACCTAGTCACCTCCCCAAGGCCCCACTTACATACCATCGCACTGGGGAGGAGGATTCAACATGTGAATTTGGCACGGGGGACACAAACATTCAGTCTGTAGCTTTCCCTGTGAGCACGGGCCAGAACGGTGTTGCTTTGTTTCATGCTTTCTTCCAGACTACACTGACAGTAGCGCGTGAGCTCCGAGACAGCGCCGGCGTCAGGGAGGGAAGTCAGTCTGGTGTCCACTGTTAGTCTGCGCCCAGGGCCTAGAACGGGTGACTTAACCTCTCTGTGCCGCCATTTCCTTGTCTATAAAACAGGACCGGGGGAATGCATGCCTTCTAGGATGCTAGTGAGGCTGACAGGAGAGAGCACCGTGAAGCCTTAGAACAGCGCCCAGCCCACGTGAGCCCCATGTCAGATGCGGTTGGGATGCTGGTGCTTTCCTGCTTCCCTTCCACGCGTGTCTTTTAAGAGTGGGAAAAGGAACAGTGGCAGCAACAGCCGTCGATGGAGTAATGTCAGGGGCCACTACCTCAGCTGACTTCTAGAACATGTTACAACGTCCAGGAAGTAAGCCAAGGTGCGGGCTCACTCAGACCCCCTGACAGCCTTGTGAGGTGCATACCATCATGAGTCACATTTTACAGATGACCAAGAGGGGAGGTGATACTCTGATGGCCACCAAGTGTTCTTCTTGTGACAGAACACCAAACGCTCCCCAGAGACAGAGCTAGGGTTTGAGCCAGACCTGTATCCCTTAACCAGGACACCAGCAATCACTTACTCAGCGACGATTTATTCAACACTTAGTCACTCCTCTCTTGAAGGAGCTCATATGCCAGTGGGGGGCGGGGGGCGGGGAGGGGCAGGAAACATGCCAGTGTACAAATGAACACGTTCATTTCACCCAGTGACAAAAACTGTAGGATTAAACAGGATTAAGGAGTAGCTGGGTGGAGGTATTTGCATACGGTGTTGGGGCAAAGCCTTTAAACTGAGACTTGAATTGTCAGAAGCAGACAAACAGAGATAACATCGAAGTATGAAGGCCCTCACAGGTGAACAACCTTGTGTGTTGGAAGAACAGAAGAAATAACAATGGTTGGAGGCTGGTGGGCCGAGCCGCGGAGCAGAGGATGAGGCAGAAAAGGCAGGTGGAGGCCAGAGGAGGTTGTCTGGTAGACCAGGAGGAACAGCTCGATTCTGTTTAAAGTGAGGTGGAAGCCAGTAGACGGTTCCAAGCAGAGAAGTGTCTAGTACTCTGTTTATAGCCATAAAAGAGTTCTCAAAGAAAAGGGGGTGGCAAGCCTGGAAGCAGAGAGACCAGTTAGCAGGCTCTCACCTCAGCCTAAACAAAAAATGACAGTGACTCTGACCAGGGTGGGGGCACACAAGGAGTGGTAAGTGGACAGACAGATACAGAATCTCCTGAGGAGGCAGAACTCAGAGGAGCCGCTGAGAGGCTGGCATGGAGAGCTTTAGAAAGAGATGAGCCTGGGGTGCCTGGGTGGGTCAGTCGTTAAGCATCTGCCTTCAGCTCAGGTCATGATCCCAGGGTCCTGGGATCGAGCCCCGCATCGGGCTCCCTGCTCAGCGGGAGGCCTGCTTCTCCCTCTCCCACTCCCCCTGCTTGTGTTCCCTCTCTCCTGTCTCTCTCTCTGTCAAATAAATAAATAAAATCTTAAAAAAAAAAAAAAAGAAAGAAAGAGGTGAGCCTAAAATAACTCATAGGTCTTGGTCTGGAGCAACAGAGGGCATGGTGGTGATGTACAGAGAGACTGAGGAGATTGAGGCAGGAATGGGTTGATGTGGAAAGACCAAGCATTGTCTTTGGGATGTGCCAGATTGAGGTGTCTCTGACCCCCCGTGTAGGGAAGTCTGCAACACGTGGACACGTGAGTGTGGACGTCAGGAGAGAGGTGTGGGCTGAAGAGAGAATTTAGGAGTCATGAGCTGCTAGGATATTTAAAGCCCTGGGATGGGGTGAAGTGGCTTAGGGGAGAGGGTGTCAGTGGGGAGGAGCGGACAGTCCAGGAAAGAGGCCTAGGGCAGATAAGCATTCACCAGTGGGGCGGCGGAGGGCGGGGAGGCGGTCTTTGACAGGAGGCTGAGTATGAGCCGCCTGAGAAGTAAGAGGAAAACGGGGGCTGGGGAAGAGAGAGGGGTGGGGAGCAGTGGTGTGTAAGCCAAGAGAGGAGAGAAGGCCAGGGTGAGGGGCCAGGGCTGTTGTGGGCAGCAGGGACGGAGGACTCTGCAGCACCAGGCCCCTTCCCGGGTGCACCAGTGAGTCTGCTGCATAGAGTCATTCTCTTTCAGCCACCAGGCCCTTCTGCACTGGCAGCTCAAGATGTGACCCCTGACACTCCCTCATCCAGGGGAGACCAAGGCAGGCTGCCTGGATAGGGACAGTCAGCACCAACCCTCAGTGTGCTTACATCTACGGTCATGGGGCTTGTGTGAAGATGATCTGACTTTTTCATGTCGTTGGGGAAAAGATAGAAACACCTGAGGCCATCAAGTCTGAGATGTTTTAGTGAATAGTGGAGTCATTGGGAAAACAGCCTGGTTCTATTGCAGACGGGGTACAGTTTGATGCCCAGCCTAACAATCCAAATCAGAAATTCCGTTTTCGTCCCGAAGTGTGTGTAGTAGAGGGGGATGGCTCTTCTGTATTTGATGTAAGCCTCACAACAACCCATGAAGATTGGTTCTGGTAACTCCTGTTTACAGATGAGGCACAGAGAGGTGAAGACACTTGCCCCGAATCACAATGAAGGAGCCAACATTTGAACCCAGGTCTGTCTGCTTCCAAAAGAAGAATTGATTCTTTTCCTGGCTCTTTGGCAGCTAACAAAGGAGCATGACCTTCTGCTAACATCCAGAAAGATTATTTCATGGGGCTCCATTTCATATAAACCCCATCGGCTGGATCCCCCAGCCCAGTGGTTTCCAATTGCAGAACTAACTCTGCCCTTGCAGAGAACATGAAATCCACTGTATCGTACTTCACCCTCATCTACAAACTTAATTGCCAAGTCCTACTTCTCTAGACCACTAGATCCCTTAATAAAGCTGCGGTTCATTCCCCAGGTCTCTGATGGAATGTGCCCGAGGACATCAGCGACAATACAGCTGCGATGAATCTTAAAACCTCTGAGGTTTGACACAGCTTCCAAAAGGGGTTCAGTATTGATCAGGGACGTAATTAACAGTGTTTATTTTAGGGGAGGTGAGGTGAAAAAGACAAGGCCCTTTATTAAAATGCTTTTGCCTGATGACAGGATTACAAACACACAGACCCCCCTCCCCACCCTGGGGAAAAGCCAGAGACTTGCTACAAGGAGTAGAATTCACTAAAACCAGCCCTCCCCCCACCCCAACCCAGTGTCTACCCCATTCAAGCTTAGCAGCCATTAACAGCTGAGCAGCCAAGACCCAAGCCACAGAGTGAAAGTAGAATCCCTTCCCCCTTTCCCCATCCTCATTTCCATTTTTGATTAATTTAACCAGTTCTGTCAATTAGTCATCCTGGAGACTCCAGTTGAGTGCATTTTCCTAAGAACTAGAAGGCTTATTAATTTTGGAGGCAAGTGTCATTCATTAGAGGTTGACCCCTTCCCAGGCCCCACTCTCTCCCTCACTAGGGGCCTCAGATGACAAGGCCGAGGAACTACATCTGGCTCAGGCACGTGGCTGCAGCCCCAGAGACACAGGACGGGAAAGGCTGACCATGACATTGGAAGTGGTGCGGTCTGCTTTGGGCTTAGGACATCTCAAAGCCAACTTGCCTGTCATCCTCATCTATGACAAGCCATCTCTGGCAAAGCAGTCACAGGCACTGGGTGAGCATCCTGACTTTGAGGTTCAAGAGAACCTTAGTCAAGGGAATACCTGGAGGAAATTGTCCCCCGGGAGAGGCATTGGCCTGGGCAGGATAGGTCTTAGAGTAGCCTGTCCCTTCCTGCCACAGGTGACGTCAGAAAGTTCACCTCTTCCTCTGTGTATTAGTTTCCTCTGGCTGCTGTAACAAGTTATCACAAAGTTCATGACTAAAAGCAACAAATGTATCATCTAATGGTTCTGTAGGTCAAAAGTCTGGCATGGGTCCCTCGGGCTAAAATCAAGGTGTTGGCAGAGCTGTGTTCTTCTGGAGTCTCTAAGGGAGAATCCCTGTCTTTGTTTTTGAACTTCTAAGAGGCTACACCCATTTCTTGGCTTCTGGCCCCTTTATCTGAAAGCCAGTGACGGTGGGACAAGTCCTTAGCCCGCACATCACTCTGACTCTGCTCTTCTGCCTTCCTCTTCCGCTTGTAAGGACTTTGGTGAGTGCGTTGCACCTGCCCAGGTAATCCAGATTAATCTTAGTTTAAGGTCAGCTGATGAGCAACCTTAATTCCATTTACAATCTTAACTCCCCTTTGCTGTGAAAGGTGAAATATTCACGAGTTCTGGGGATTAGGACATGGACATCCTTCCGGAGTCACGACTCTGCCTACCATCATCTTCACATTTCACCAAATAGGACTCAGTGCCCTCCATCTGACCACCTGATACTATTGGTAGAAATTCTGTTTCCATTGCCGTCTCTCCGGCTAAGTGGTTCCTCCCTTATGGCTGAAGCTCGTTATTTGTCCCTTTTGCCCTTAGCCCTAGTGAAGGTGCTAACCAAATTCCCGTAGAACAGCTCTAGTCATGCAGTTTGATAAATTTGCACCTGAGCCTTCTCTTTTTATAAATGAAAAGGCTCACACTAAAGAGTGGCTGCCCCCAGCTGTATTCACTCATTTCTAGCTTTGGGAATGCATCGACATTTGTAGGTAGGCAAAATAAAGGGGAGAGGAGTCTGTGAAATGATGACGATCAACCTACTATCCATTTATTTGACAAATACTGATTGTTGCTACTATGTGCCAGGCTTTGTTCTAGGCACTAGGAAAATGATGCCTCCTGCCCCCGTGGCACCCTATCCAAGTAGTAGGATGGACGGACAACACACAGGCAAATTAGATAATGTGAGATTTGGTAAAAAGTGTTTCTGGAGAAGAAGCCACAGCAAATGCAGAGGTTCTGAATCTGGACTGTGCTTGCCAGGTTGAGGGGCAGACGAAGACCAGTTTGTCTGTCTGTAGTGTGGTGAAGGGAGCAGCAGGAAGGGAATTGGGAGGAGCAGGCTGGTAGCCCAGGTCACAAAAGACTCCAGTGGGAACTCATTAGAGGTCACTAGGGGATCACTAGCATTCAGGGGTCACCCCACACGACCCCCAGGCCTCACTCCCAGGGTATTCTATGCAAAGGCCTTAGGAGTCAGGCAACGTGGTAGCCCTGTCGGCAAAGATAAGGCATTTGGCATTTATTTTATGTGGGAAGAGAAAATCTAGGAGGGCTTGTGCAAAAGAGTACCATGCATACTCGGGGTGCCTGGGTGGCTCAGTCGGTTAAGCGTCTGCCTTTGGCTCAGGTCATGATCTCAGGGTCCTGGGATCGAGCCCCGCATAGGGCTTCCTGCTCAGCGAGGAGTCTGCTTCTCCCTCTGCCCCTCCCTCGTGCTCACTCGCTTGCTACGTCACTCTCTCTCTCTCAAATAAATAGATAAAATCTTTTAAAAAAGGGAGGCGGGGACGCTGCATAGACTTGTAAATATATCACTCAGGATATGTAAAGAATGAAATGTGAGGAAGAAAAGTGGATGCTGAGAAGAGTTAGAAAGGCATCAAACGGTCCAGGCAAGAGAGAATAGCGGCTTAGATCTAAACTGGCCTCATGTGGGCTGTGCTTTGAGTGTAAAGTGAACAGGACTTGTTTGAAACCTAGATATGGAAGGTGAGGTAAAGGGAAGAATCCAGAATGATGCCCAGCATTTTGGCCTAAGCATGTGCCCAAATGGAGGAGAGTGAATGAGCTGGCGTAGACTAGTGGAAAGACCATTTGGGAAAGAGACTCACAAATTCTGGGGACATAAGATTCATATAAAAAAAAGGCATAAACTATTATATTGATACCTTTTATTGTTTAGCATTTTACCATTTACAGAGCACCTTCTATTTGTTATCTTATTGATCTTCACAAAACCCTATGGGTTCAGAGTATTTCCTCCTTTTTGCAGCTTAAGGAAATGAAAACTCAGAAAAGTTAAATCTAATACATCGACAAAGATCGTGGGTTTATCACGGGTTTATTTCTTCCTATAATGAATACGGCCACCTTCCGTATTTGCCCAGCACTGGGGGATAGGGAAGGGAATGGGGAATCTCTCACGTGTGTAATTGACCCATGTTTAAGTATATCGGCTAATTCGAGCCCCCTGTGCTGTTCCCATAATTCTATTTTGACAGCTCTGTAGGTGGCATCCATAACTGAGTTGTGAGATCTGCTGTCCACTCACGCAGCTTCCAGCCCCATCAGTGCAGGTCCCTTTATCTGCTGAATTACTCTGAGCACCTGCTGGCCTCCCATCGTCCTCAAGCACAGCCCAGAGGCAGCGGAGGGCAGGGGAAGGCTCACCCCCACCAAGCTTAGAATGATACTTGCTTCTATCTTCTCTCACATCTTTAACCTGAACATAAAGTTTTAAATAGGATTTATCTTATGGATGGGCATCCTTAATCCTGGGGTCGGCTCATTCATCCTGAAATTTGGTATCATTTCAAAATCCCCATAATGTCATGAAATTGTCATTGAAAAGTTTACATATGAGAAAATGGGATCAGCCAGCTTAGGAAAAAAAAGATGGTGAGATCAAACAAAGCAAGGAACTGACCGGTCAATAAATGTGAGTCAGGCATTGTGTTCGACACAGCGGGACAGGCAGACATGTAAGATGCAGTCGCTGGCTTGGTGGACTTGTCTCCATCAGATGAGAAGCTATGAAACTATGGAATGTTTCTAACATAAACTTCTTTTATTTTTTAATTACCAGCTTTATTTTTTTATTTTTTTCAGTTGTAATAACTAATTATGTACTATACAGTGGCTAACTGAACATAAAAAAAAGAGAGAGTATTGTGATAAATTTAACCCAATACATTTGGGAATTTGAATAAAATGTACAAATTCCTCAGATAAATTTCGTTTTAAATTGAATGTGGACTTTAGATGCCCAGCGTCTGAGAGAGAAAACACGGACTACGTAGTATTTATGCTATCATGTTACACGGTTAAAATGAACCGCCACGCCAAATGTCATCCTCAGTGTATCCTGGGTGTTCCCCAAAGTTCCGAATCATGGCATTTTTCAGTCGCTGTTTCCTGGGATTCTTCTGTATTCCTGTCAGTGTAGAGCCACAGAAATGCAGATGTGTATTAATACAGCATGCGGTTGCTCACGCCTAAGGCGGTCAGGAAGGAGCAGAAGCATTCCTGAACAGCGTCTGACATGGCCTGCATGCTAAGTCATACTTAGCGAGGGAATGAATGAATGAGAGGAGACCTGTTTATAAAAGAACAAACATCAGATAAAAGGTAGCATGTGTCTCACAATACACTAGTGCTGTGGTTCTGAAGCCAAGGATGAAAATGAAGACATTGGGTGTTATCTTGTCCCGGTGCCTAGGAAAATCAAATGAGTTAAAACTGAGAACTTTCTCAGTTGTAAGCTTTCCTCCTAGAAGTGTTCCCGAAACATCTGTGGTCTGTACGCTCGTAGTACAAAATCACGTATTACTTAATACCAAGGGACAGATAATAACCTCCGTTAAGGGTGATATCGTAATGTTTTATGATGTTCTGACTTTTGTGTCCTGATGAGAACAAGTTCAGGGAAGGAAGGCATTGTTTCTGAATCAGGTCTCCAGAAGGAGATTGGTGGGGGGCAGTGGGAGGGAGAAGAAGGGACAGGGAGTGTGAGAGGAAGCAGTGAGGCAGAGCAGGCCCCTAACAGCTTTCTGGTTTGGGTTCCCAGCTCCATTGAGGTTTATGAAGGTAAACTGTAAAGGCCAGTTATAGGTATTGGTGAGACTTGTGGCTTGGAAAGTAGGTTTTAATGAGGATAGAGAGAGGACACATACTCCAGTGGTCAGTAGCGCTGGTCTAGGGTCAGCCAAACCCAGTGTGGGTAACTTGGACCTCACTTCTTGCACTTAAGCCCTGTAAGCCTCGGTGTCTCCCTCTACACAATCGGGACAATAATGGAGCCTGCATTATCAGGTTGTTAGGAGGATTCAGTGAGATAAAGCCTGGCCCATAGAAAGCACTCAATATTTATTAGTATTTCTTTCTTTTCCCAACAATCCGTGAACGCAGAGATGAGAAAATGGGGGCTCAAGAAAGCAAGTAACTGGGCGCCTGGGTGGCTCAGATGGTTAAGCGTCTGCCTTCGGCTCAGGTCAGGATCCCAGGGTCCTGGGATCGAGTCCCGCATCGGGCTCCCTGCTCCTTGGGAGCCTGCTTCTCTCTCTCTCTCTCTCTCTCTGTCTCTCATGAATAAATAAATAAAATCTTTAAAAAAAAAAGAAAGCAAGTAACTTAGGCAAAGTCAAAGATCTAGTCATAGGCGGAGCCGAGATTCAAACCCAGGCCTAAAGCCCTATGGCTGAAGCTGTTGAGAAAGAATGCCCTGGCGATACTTCCCGTCTTTGCCTCACCAGGCCAGAGCGGGCGGCGGCTGGGTAAGCCAGGGACCCGGAGAGCAGAGGAGGGCTCGAGCATTTCACCGGTGGAGTCTGGCTTTCCAGACATCAGCAGACTGTGGCTCCCGTGTTTCCTGAGCACCCGCTGAGCGGGCACCCGGAGCTCACTGCAGGGAAGTACGTTAGCGACAGTGCAGGGATCCTTCGTCTTCAGCCAGATTCAAAACGAGAACGGGATACAGACTGTCCCTCCTGTCCTACCCCGACCAAGTCGTTAAGCCAGAGTGCTTGCTGAGGGACACAGCCTTTATTTTCTGTAGCGATTGCAAAATGCGTTCTCTCTTCAAGGTCCTAGAGGCTCCTTGGAGGGGAAGGGGAGCGCAGGTGGGAATGGTCTTTGTGGAGCCAGTGAGGAACAAGAGAGGGGGTAGCCAGCAGGTAATAAGGTGCTCAGTTAGCCTGGTGACTGTCCTCCACTTTGCCCCTGCTGCACTGTGTTACCTCCGCCCCGGTTAATTCTCTGTGATGGGTAAGAGCACACAGCTGACTTCCAGATCGGACGTTTAATCCTTCAACCACTCTTATTCGTTGTACTGGGCCCCTGCCCTCTGGTGTCTGCCATTTCCAGGTTGAAGGGCTCACCCTTCCTGATCATGGGACTAGAGGACAAAAGATATAGAATGGGGGACAGTAGTAGCCCAGAGAGCTGTAGCTGGGTCCACATTCCAGCTCTGCCTCCTCCCGGCCTGCGCTGGGAGCCTCATTTCCTCATCTGCAAAACAGAAGTGTTGAGAGAATGCAATGGAATATCACGTGCATACAGAGTTTAGCACAGTGCCCGGCAGATGCGAGGCTATGACTCCATGCACCCCAACATGGTAGCTATTACTACACCGCGTACGCGAGCTCCAGGAACATTGAAGACATGGGTCTGACCGTCCGTGGGTTAGGAACAATGTTTTCCTATAGAAAGCTGTGCTGGGAACACAGGCATTGTGCCAGAGCCGTGAGCACACAGTGAAGTGATAACCAGCCTGCACCAGGTCCCTCTCCCTACGGTGCTTGGCCCATGTCCAGATGGGCCCTCCTACTCAGCCTTGAACCCCTGACTTCGCTCTGCAAGGAGATTATTGTCAGCAGGGAGCCGCTCCTCTCTCCCTTTCCGTGTTTATGCCTCTCATTGCAGTGATTATGTATCCAGCCTGGAAAATGGTGACATCTTGGGAGTGCAGGCCTGGCTTCTGTGGTACCATGACAACCAGCTGCCCCGCAATCACCCCTAATAACGACCACAGACTCACAGTCCCTTCCACTTGGGCAGTGGCTCCCCAGGGAGCTCAAGCTTCTCCTGGAGCAGCTGCACAAATTTTGAGAGAGAGAGAGAGAGAGAGAAATCAGGGAGACAAGAAGTCTCTAACCTGTCATGTACGGAGTGGGCCCAGGGACCTGAGGACGCTGTTGTCATGTTCCGGCAGCCTGGTGGCTACAGGAATGTACTCTTCTGCAGCAGGAGGCATAAGGACCCACGGATGCCGTTGCTACTCACCCACCTTACAGAGAGACGTTATACTGGAGGGAAAGACCAAATATGAGCACTTGTGAAGCCAGGCCTCAGTGTTACCAGATTACTTCATGAGGCTCCTATTGAGACCCCCACTGCCAAGCCATCGTGTCGTCCGGACAGGCACCGCCTCCCTTCCCTGCTGCAGGCCCGAGACAGTGTGCTCCGAAATCTCCAATCAGCATCTTTCCAGAATGACGGTTCTCAGAAAGGCACCAGCCCTGCTTGGCTATTTATAAGTGATTATTCCTCCCCAGGGAAGAACAAACAGGCCCTAATTAATACACTTGTCTGTGGATGTTAGCCCAAATTCAGCCTTTGGGTTGGCAGGTACTCCCTCCGCCGAACACAGGTTCCCGCTTCCCCTCTCTTTAGATCACAGGTTCCAACTGAGGTTCCTTCATGACAAATGTCTAACCCCAGAGCTAATGAGGCTCTAAGATTCTGTCCTCACTCAGGGAGCACATGGTCCCGGTCTCTCCAAGCCCCCCAATTCCTCAGCTGGGAGACGGAGCTCATTCTCACCCGGGACAGTGCTTGGCAGGTACCATGTGCTGCCAGCACTCCTGCCCCCCTTCCGTGGAGCCTGCCCCCTGCACTAGGATTGCTTAGCTCCTTGCGAGTTCTCAACAAATACCTATGTTCTTTAATAAAAGAGGGAGGATGGCCAAATGAACCAGTTAGAGGATGGAAAAGATATAGAGGGCTGAGGTGGTGAAAGAAGGCTTCTTGGAAAAGAACAGGAGGCAGAGAAACACGGGAGCAGAGAGAGGTGGTGTTCTGGACTGAATGTGTCCCTTCAGAATTCACGTGTTGAAATCCTAACCCCCAGTGTGATGGTATTCGAAGGTGGGGCCCTTAGCAGGCAGTTGCATCATGAAGATAGAACCCACATGTATGGGATTCATGCCCAGATAAAAGAGGCCTCCACCCTCTCCATCACATGGATACAACAAGACACTGGCCATCTGCAACCCAGAGCCTGATCCTGTTGGCACCTTGCTCTCAAATTTGCAGCCTCTAAAACCGTGCACAGTTTCTGTTGTCGATAAGCCACCCATCTATTCTCTTCTGCAGTAGCAGCCCCAACTACATCAGGAAGGCATGAGCATGCATCAGGGGCTAGCACGCACTAAGTGCCCCATAAACACTGGTCATCATTATTACAGCATGTGAACCACACATCACAGACGACAGCCCACACGGCTGACAGATGAATTGCATTTGCCCACACACTAAAATGTTTTAATTGGTTCCTAACAATGAAACATCTGGATTTCTCAGAAAAACTTAGACTTTACAAATGAGACCATCTGGCTCTGCTGGACCCGCATTCCTGCATGGCAGCGATCAGCTGGAGCTGAGTGGAAACCGCCCCCCGTATCAGTTGTGGTCACAGAAGTTTGCCACAGTCCCTGCCACTCCCTGTTGTGAGTCCACACCTGCTTTGTCTGACTCACAGTGCGCCTGGCCGCTACCGGCGGGAGCTCTCGGACCCTGGTGCAAATGATGAGAAGGCCAGTGAGGCCACAAGGCAGTATGGGAGCAGAAGAGAAGGGGGCAGTAACACCACAGTGCCGACCTCAGGCCTGATATGGAGGGCCCCGATGGCGGGCTGAGGATGCGGCACTGTTGGCTGTTGGGCCTGGGGAGTCAGGGGAGGTGTCTTTGCAGGGAATTGGCATTGCTTTGGAAAGAGTTACCCAGCACTCAGCAGGATCACAGGTAGCCTCATGTTCTGCTCCATCCTCCTGGTGTCTGGGCCCCCCGGCTGGCTCTATTTGCAGCTGCTCTGTCCTGGTTCCTCTGGACCATGTCAGCTCACTTTTGTGACCCCCACGCCTGTCCCAGCGCCTTCTACCTAGCGGCCCTCAGCGCACATGGGTTGAAGAGTGTGTAGGCGTCCTACCTGCTTTTCTCCCTTTTGATTCTTAAAATGATATCTGCATTTTAAAGATAAGGAATCTGAATCTCAGAAATTTACGGAAACTTGAAAAAAACAATCCGGCCTGGAAGTGGCGGGCCACGGATTCTAGCCCGAGTGTGCCCGACTCCGAAGTCCATCAGCCTCTCCGGTACCAGCCTCGCACATGTACCTGAGGAAAGCACGTTTGCCGTTACTGAGCCACGATCTCATCCTCCAGGCTTTCCACAGAGTGTCTGCACCAACAGCCGTCCTCCGATCCTACTGTCCCCCTGAAACGTGCTTACTCCCGCTGACTGCCCTGTCTAGCAGAGGAGGCACCCCTCCCATCCCCTGACCATCGTCATCAGGGGTCAGCAAACTATGGTCTCCAGGCCAAATCTGGCCCACCACCCGTTTTTGCACAAGTCTAGTGAGGAATGAGGATTTGGCATTTTTAAACAGTCAAGCGAAGAGGAACCATACTGTCTCATGACCTGTAAAAATTAGATGAAACTGAAATTTCAGTATCCACGAAGAGCACTTGATGGGAATACGTGGTCACCGGCGCTGCTTTCATTCTATGATAGCTGCAACAGAGACCAAATGGCCCTTAAGGCCTAAAATTCTTGCTACCTGGCTCTTTACAGGGGAGGTTTGCTGACCTCTGATCTATCTAGTGCTTACTGATCCCTCAAGCTTCAGCCTGTGACTCAGCCTTCCCCGATCACACCAGCCAGTTCAGACCGCACCCGCCTGTCCCATCATGTCTCCTCCCTCTGAGCTGTAGTCCATTTTTTCCTTTCTGGAAAAAAAAAAAAAAAGGTTTTGACTCATTATTTCTTAACTTTGAATAATTGTTTATTAAAAGATCTGTTTGTGAAATATCATATATGCTGACCTATTTTGAAAAGTTATATAAAAGTCAGGGACCAATGTAATCCCTTCTAGATTTATCGCTTACTCTCCGTGATGCTGTGCATTGTGTTGCCGAGGTATTCACTGCTGAACAGTTATTTGTAGAATTAATGAAGGGCTGTATGAAAAGCAAATCGCTAAGGGTGAGTCACTGGGCATCACTCTTTCCCAGTGCAGAATCCTCTGAGTCTTAATCTGATCTCAGTCTTAATACGATCTCAGATCTCTGCTATTCTGCAGCCCATGTCTGGGGACTGTGTCATGAGGCCCATGATAGTAGAGTAGCTACTAATTAAATCTTACACTTCTCTCGCTGTCCTCAGCTGGAGGAAGGCCAGCATGATCAGTCCGTGGGAGTTCTTACCCTCCCTGGGAAAATTACTGGCCGTTTCTCTCATTGGGCAGAATTACTGGATGTGGCTTCTGTATAGTTAAAATTACTGGCTGCATCTCAATTGCCGAGCCTTTTCTCTCTAGGGGCAAAACTGTTGCCTGCATCTCTCTGAAGGAAGATTGCCATCTGCCTCCCTCTGCAGTTGTGTCCCCATTATGGGGAGATTGTCAGCCATGTCTCCAAACAGAAAAGCGTGCCAGCTATACTTCTCTGCAGAAGAAATGTCAGCAGAAGTGAGCAATTTAAAACCCCAGGCGTGATTCTGAGTCTGTGCCTTTCTCATCATGAACCAACCTTCACATCCGCCTGTCTTCTTTCCTTTATTCTCCCTCTCCTCTACCTGAGTCATCTGAGCCAGGGCGGCGGTGACATCACTCGGCACCCAGTCACCACCACTTGTCCCGGGGAAGGTGCATTCCAAGGGATGGTCCAGGGACAGGCTATTGCGTGTCTGCGTGCCAGTCTGCTTAGAAGACGTAGAAGTCCATTTCACAACCGGTAGCTCTTCCGACCTGATCCCAGTGGGAAAACACATGAGGCTTTTGGGTTCCTCTCACACCACACTTGTCTAAAGCAGCACACTCTTCCCTGTTATTCTGGGTCCAGGCACTATGCCAAGTGCTCGACACGAAAGATCTATCTCATCTCCCCTCCAAGGTGGGTAGTACTCCTCTTATCTCCATTTGGCAGCTAAGGAAAATGAAGCTAGGAAGGAGGCAAGCCACTTTTCCAAGGCTTCATAACTTAGAAGCAACAGAGCTGGAGTTCAGCCTAGGCCTGCTGAGCTTGGAACCACCGGTCCTCGTAACCACGGCACCGTGGACGGGAGTTCCGGGGCAGCGTCCAGCCTGAGGTCCAGGGAAAGGAGCCACACATAGGAACAGCCTGTACAGACTCTGGGTTCCCTCCAGCCTCTCTTCTCCCGGCCCCAGAGCCCACAAGGGCACCCCGCATGCTTCCCGCCGCCGCCTTCTGTCCCGACTGTAATGCGGGTGGTTTTAGCTGTCAGCTTCTCCCAAGTCAGCAGTTTTCTTCTGAATTCTTCCTCAGTCTCATTACTTCACCTCTTTCCCCGGATTCCGATCCCGTCTTCAGTTACCCTGTGGTGTGAGTTCTCTCAGCGCTGTCAGGCTCCATGAAGGAGAATACGCTTAGTTCCACGCAGACTGGAGCTGTCTGTCTGGAACTGTTCCTGTGTGCAGATGTTATAACACAAAACTCTTTCTGCATGGGACACCGCATGTAGCCTCTACAACTTTTGCCTATAGTGTTGTAACCCCAGGTATTCTGGGGAACTCTGTACTACAGAAACAATGGGCCGCAAGTGATGTGTCAAAAACAAAACTACAGTGAAATAGGGGGGAGGGAGATGGTGTGATCCAGTAAGATCTGAAGGCAGGACAAAAGCAGTTGCTTCTCAACCAGGGGCAAGTCATGCCCCCCAGGGCACAGTTGGCATTTTCTGAAGCCATTTTAGACTGTCCCATCTGGGGCTTGGGGACTTAATGGGCACAGGCCAGGATGTTGCTAAACATCTTACAGTGCCCCGACAACAAAGAGTGATCCGCCCCAAAATTCAGTAGTGCAAAAAGTAAGAAATCTGGTTTCCTAAAGAATAATAAATTTTTTCTGCCTACAGGACTTCTCAGCAGCTTTAATAGGCATTGTCAACTCCCAAAATTGAGTAGGAGTTTCCCAAGCTCTTTTGACCTCAGATTCCAGTATCCCTGACGTATTCTTGAGTGTTCTGCTGAAGTCACCTCGGGAAGGCTAGCTGAGAGTACGGGGCTTTGGTAGAAGAAAATTAAAAGACAAGACCACTGGAATTCACCGATCTTATGATCTGAGAGGTGGGAGGCACCTGGTAGACAATCCTGCCTCCTTCATACGACAGACGAGAAAGCAGATCCAGAGAGCCGATGGTGGTCCAGCCATTGAAATGAGAGGCAGATCAGAGGTTAAAAGCATAGGCTAGCAACAGACCAAGTTAAAATCCTTGCTCTGCCTCCTAGGAGCAGTAGAACCCATGCCTGAGTTGACTGACTAGACCAGTTTGTCCAAAAGGGAAATACTGAGTAATTAATATATGCAAAGCCCACAGTGTAATTGTTCAACAGATAGTAGGTATTACTAGGAGCCGCTAATTTTTGTCCAGCCTGGATTCCAACATAGCATCCGCGACTCCCAGGCTGATTGTCTTTCCAGTATCCCAGGATGGGCACAGAAGTGGGCACTCACAGGTACATCTAGAACATTAGGGAGCCCACTTTGATTCAGTTGTTTAAACAGAGAAATGACAGTGACAGAGCAAGGGAAGGCCTGGTTGTGGAGACAGTGTAACAAGGAGAAAGACAGAGGGTCCTTTGAAAGCCCGCGTCTACTGTTCACTAACTATATGAGCCTGAGCAAGCTACTCAGCCTCGCTTGGTCTGTCTCATCTCTAAGTAAGGACAGTGAGAGTACCTTCCAGATAAGTGTGAGCATAAATGGATCGTGTGTGCAAAGCATGAGGACCAAACAATCATAGCTATCATTACGGCTGTTAGTGATGTCACTGGGGTCTCTGAGACACAAGCTCCCTGTTGGCAAACCTGACGCGTCCCCACTGCCGCCATCCGGGCTTTTAGGATTCCCATCCAGAGTCCTTCCTCACAAAGGAAGCAAAGCTCGTCTTCTGTCTGTCAAAGATCTCTTCTTTTCTCCTCCTGATGGCTTTATTTTGTAGAAGTTGGTTGGAAACCATGTAGGTCAGCAGGATTTTTAATGCTGAGCCAAGGGTCTCCAAGAGAAATGCCCTTAGTACAGGGCCTGGCATGTGTCCATCCAAAAAAAAAAAAAAAATACTTTGTTCTAGGTCATGTACTAAGTGTTCTGCGTGTGTGTGCATATGCGTGTAAAAGACACTTAAATAGCTGATGACTGTTCAGGCTGAATTAGTGAAAACCTTGAATTACAGATGACTTCCTATGGAATGTATTTATTCATACTTTTCAAGGAATTGAAACAAATTCGAGGTGAATAGAGCATTGCTTAGATAGGTTCCTTTCAGGACCTACTGAATTAATAAGTATTATTTTCCTGTAAAAATTAAAATGGCTTGTCAATATTCATTCATCTAACATATTTAGTGAGCATGTCCTGTGTTTCAGGGGATAGAGCAGGGCAAAACAAAAACTCCTCCCCTCATAGAGCTTGCATCTTAGGAGACACAAAATATATTAAAAGCTATTGCATATAAACTGAAGGAGAGGGGCAGTGAGAGGAAAGGTTGTCTTGCTGCTGACAGGCCACAGGGATTAGAATCCAGGGATGAGAGATGGCCTGAGGGTCCGGGCTTATTGTGATAGGAGGGTTTTGGATCATACAATGTCCTGAGGTCCCCAACCTGTGCTTGCTGATGATGGTGTAAGGCTTGGACTCATGAACCCTTGGTGTCGAAACTGTGCTCCTTAAGTGTTTGAAATGGGTTGATTCTTTTGAGGACTTCGGCTGTATAAAAAGGATACGGTGGGAGCAGTCCCCATTAAGCCCTTCCACTCACTGCCATCTAACTAATACACAATAAAAAATATTTAGTGTGATAACCAGGGGGGAAAGAGCCTTTCAGCTTTGTGATTCTGTGATTCCATGTAGACTCTATCCTGGTTAACTTTTCACAGCTACACAAATGAGGTCTTGGACATGATATAGGGCAGAATTGCATCATGGTTAAGAACAAGGACTTCGAAGTCAGGTGGATCTGAATGCAAAATGCAGCTCTTCCTCAGTCGAGCTGTGTTGACCTCAGGTTACAAAACCTCTCTGTGCCTTCGTATTTCACATCTGTGAGATGAAGAGCCATCGTTCCTGTGTGAGAAGATTAGTGTAAGGATTAAATGAGATTAAACATGTAAAGCACAGGGCCTGGAACATAGCAAGCTTCCCATAAACAGGAATTGTCAATACTGTGAAATGTTGCTGCTGAATGAATGAAAAGAAGTCATGGAGTTGATATTAAAACTTGGATATGCATAGACATGGAATAAGCTGCAAAGTGCTGTGATGGCCAGCGCATTGTCTGTAACCCGTAACCAGTATAACCTGCCCTCTTGGGTCATACACAGTAATTAGTGGTGGGCTGATGAGAGAATTGTCTTCTTTCATTTCCCCCTGTCATTTTTGGGCTTTACAAGGTTGCTACACTAGCATCCCAATATGCCACGTATATGGAAAACAGATTGCTAGGTATAACCTTGTAAACATTCTTTATGTCATTGAAATAGCCCACAACTTCTATAGTCCTCAGTCCCCAAGTCTCAGTCTGGGATAAAATATGATTGGCTGATACAGAACTGGAGCATGCTAATGAGAATAAAATTAGCTCCTGACATTTATTGAGAACCTACAATGTGCCAATCATATGTCCCAAGTAATACTCATCCCCCTTCTGCAGCTGGGAAAACTGAATCTTGGAGTAGGAAATAAAATGTGAACAGCTGGTAAGTGACAGAGGCAGGAACTGATGGACTCCAGAGGGCAGTGTGCTGATCTCTTCCCATTTTTTTTTAAATTTTATTTTATTATGTTAGTCACCATACAGTACATCACTAGTTTTTGATGTAGTGTTCCATGATTCATTGTTTTCATCTAACACCTAGTGCTCCATGCAGTACGTGCCCTCCTTAATACCCATCACCGGGCTAACCCATCCCCCCACTCCCCCTCCGCTCTAAAACCCCCAGTTTGTTTCCTGGAGTCAATAGTCTCTCACGGTTTGTCTCCCCCTCCGATTTCCCCCCTTCATTTTCCCCTTCCTTCTCCTATTGTCCTCCATGCTATTCCTTATGTTCCACAAATAAGTGAAACCATATGGTAATTGACTTTCTCTGCTTGACTTATTTCACTTAGCATAATCTCCTCCAGTCCCATCCATGTTGATGCGATAGTTGGGTATTCATCCTTTCTGATGGCTGAGTAATATTCCATTGTATATATGGACCACATCTTCTTTATCCATTCATCTGTTGAAGGGCATCTTGGCTCTTTCCACAGTTTGGCTATTGCGGACATTGCTGCTATGAACATTGGGGTGCATATGGCCCTTCTTTTCACTACCTCTGTATCTTTGGGGTAAATACCCAGTAGTGCAATTGCTGGGTCATAGGGTAGCTCTATTTTTAATTTTTTGAGGCACCTCCACACTGTTTTCCAAAGTGGCTATACCAACTTGCATTCCCACCAACAGTGTTAGAGGGTTCCCCTTTCTCCACAACCTCTCCAACATTTGTTGTTTCTTGCCTTGTCAATTTTTGCGATTCTAACTGGTGTAAAGTGGTATCTCAGTGTGGTTTTGATTTGAATTTCCCTGATGGCTAATGATGATGAACATTTTTTCATGTGTCTGTTAGCCATTTGTATGTCTTCTTTGGAGAACTGTCTGTTCATGTCTTCTGCCCATTTTTTGACTTGATTAATTGTTTTTTGGGTGTTGAGTTTGAGAAGTTCTTTACAGATCTTGGATACCAGCCCTTCATCTGTAGTGTCATTTGCAAATATCTTCTCCCATTCTGTGGGTTGCCTCATTGTTTTGTTGACTGTTTCCTTTGCTGTGCAGAAGCATTTTATCTTGATGAAGTCCCAAAAGTTCATTTTTGCTTTTGTTTCACTAGCCTTTGGAGATGTATCTTGAAAGAAGTTGCTGTGGCCGATGTCAAAGAGGTTACTGCCTATGTTCTCTAGGATTTTGATGGATTCCTGTCTCACATTGAGGTCTTTCATCCATTTTGAGTTTATCTTTGTGTATGGTGTTAGAGAATGGTCGAGTTTCATTCTTCTGCATGTGGCTGTCCAATTTTCCCAGCACCATTTATTGAAGAGACTGTCTTTTTTCCATTGCATGTTTTTTCCTGTTTTGTCGAAGATTATTTGACCATAGAGTTGAGGGTCCATATCTGGGCTCTCTATTCTGTTCCATTGGTCTGTATGTCTGTTTTTGTGCCAGTACCATGCTGTCTTGCTGATCACTGCTTTGTAATACAGCTTGAAATCAGGCAACATGATGCCCCCAGCTTTGTTTTCCTTTTTCAACATCTCCTTGGCGATTCAGGGTCTTTTCTGATTCCATACAAATTTTAGCATTGTTTGTTCCAACACTTGTAAAAATGTCATTGGAATTTTGATCGGGATGGCGTTGAAGGTATAGATTGCTCGGGGTAGCATAGACATTTCAACAATGTTTATTCTTCCGATCCATGAGCATGGAATATTTTTCCATCTTGTTGTGTCTTCTTCAATTTCTTTCATGAGTGTTTTGTAGTTCCTAGAGTATAGATTCTTTACCTCTTTGGTTAGGCTTATTCCGAGGTATCTTATGGTTTTTGGTGCTATTGTTAATGGAATCATTTCTCTAATTTCTCTTTCTACAGTTGCGTTGTTAGTGTATAAGAAAGCAACTGATTTCTGTGCATTGATTTTGTATCCTGCCACATTACTGAATTGCTGAATGAGTTCTAGTAATTTGGGGGTGGAGTCTTTTGGGTTTTCCACATAGAGTATCATGTCATCTGCGAAAAGAGAGAGTTTGACTTCTTCTTTGCCAATTTGAATACCTTTTATTTCTTTTTGTTGTCTGATTGCTGTTGCTGGGACTTCTAGTACTATGTTGAACAATAGTGGAGAGAGTGGGCATCCTTGACGTGTTCCTGATCTTAAGGGAAAGGCTCTCAGCTTTTCCCCATTGAGGATGATATTCACTGTGGGTTTTTCATAGATGGATTTTATGAACTTGAGGAACGTTCCCTCTATCCCTATACTCTGAAGAGTTTTAATCAGGAAAGGATGTTGTATTTTGTCAAATGCTTTTTCTGCATCAATTGAGAGGACCATATGGTTCTTCTTCTTCCTCCTATTAATGTGTTCTATCACACTGATTGATTTGCAAATGTTAAACCACCCTTGCGTCCCGAGGATAAATCCCACTTGGTCGTGGTAGATGATCCTTTTAATGTATTGTTGGATCCTATTGGCTAGGATTTTGTTGAGGATTTTGGAATCTATATTCTTCAGGGATATCAGTCTGAAATTCTCCTTTTTGATGGGGTCTTTGCCTGGTTTGGGGATTAAGGTAATGCTGGTCTCATAGAATGAGTCTGGAAGCTTTCCTTCTGTTTCTATTTTTTTAAACAGCTTCAGAATAGGTATTATTTCTCTTTGAATGTTTGGTAGAATTCCCCAGGAAATCCATCAGGCCCTGGACTCTTGTTTTTTGGGCGGTTTTTGATCACTGCTTCAATCTCGTTACTGGTTATTGGCCTATTCAGGTTCTCAATCTCTTCCTGTTTCAGTCCTGGGAGTTTATAGGTTTCCAGGAAGGCATCATTTCATCCAGGTTGCTCAGGTTATTGGCATATAGTTGTTGATAATAAATTCTAATAATTGTTTCTATTTCCTTGGTGTTAGTCGTGATCTCTCCCCTTTCATTCATAATTTTATTAATTTGGGTCCTTTCTCTTTTCTTTTGGATAAGTCTGGCCAGTGGTTTATCGATCTTATTAATTCTTTCAAAGAACTTCGTTGATCTGATCTACTGTGTTTCTGGTTTCTAATTCATTGATCTCTAATCGTAATTATTTCTCTTCTAATGTGTGGCTTAGGCATCGTTTGTTGCTTTTTCTCTAGTTCTTTAAGGTGTAGAGTTAGTTGGTGAATTCGGGATTTTTCTTTTTTTTTTTTGAGTGAGGCTTGGATGGCTATGTGTTTCCCCCTTAGGACCGCCTTTGCAGTATCCCATAGGTTTTGGACCGATGTGTTTTTGTTCTCATTGGTTTCCATGAACTGTTAAAGTTCTTCTTTGATTTCCTGGTTGACCCAAACAATCTTGAGCAGAGTGGTCTTTAGCTTCCAAGTGTTTGAATTTCTGCCAAATTTTTTCTTGTGATTGAGTTCCAGTTCTAAAGCATTATGGTCTGAGAATATGCAGGGAATAATCTCAATCTTTTGGTATTGGTTGAGACCTGATTTGTGACCCAGCATGTGGTCTATTCTGGAGAAAGTTCCATGTGCGCTCAAGAAGAATGAGTATTCTGTTGTTTTAGGGTGGAATGTTCTGTAAATATCTATGAGGTCCATCTGGTCCAGTGTGTCATTCAAAGCTCTTGTGTCTTTGTTCATTTTCTGCTTAGATGATCTGTCTATTGCTGAGAGTGGAGTATTGAGGTCTCCTACAATTAACGTATTGTTTTCAATATGATTATTTTGGTTAACAGTTGGCCTATATAGATGGCTGCTCCCATGTTGGGGGCAAAGATATTTACAATTGTTAGATCTTCTTGTTGGATAGAATCCTTTAAGAATGATATAGTGTCCTTCTGTGTCTCTAACTACAGTCTTTAGTTTAAAATCTAATTTGTCTGATATAAGAATTGCTACCCCAGCTTTCTTTTGAGGTCCATTGGCATGGAAGATGGATCTCCATCCCTTCACTTTCAGTCTGGATGTATCTTTAGGTTCAAATGAGTCTCTTATAGCATATGGATGGGTCCTGTCTTTTTATCCAATCTGCAACCCTGTGCCGTTTTATGGGAGCATTTAGGCCGTTCACGTTGAGAGTGATTATTGAAAGTTAGGAATTAATTGTCATCATGTTGCCTGTGAAGACCTTGTTTTTATTGATTGTCCCTGTAAATTTCTGTTGTAGATCACTCTTGGGGTCTTTCTCCTTTTATAGAACCCCCCCTTAATATTTCTTTCAGGGCCAGCCATGGTCACATATTCTTTCAGTTTCTGCCAGTCTTGGAAGCTCTGCATCTCTCCATCCATTCTAAATGACAGCCTTGCTGGATAAAGTATTCTTGGCTGCATGTTCTTCTCGTTTAGTACCCTGAATATGTCTTGCCAGGCCTTTCTGGCTTGCCAGGTCTCTGTGGATAGGTCTGACATTATTCTGATGTTCCTCCCTCTGTACGTAAGGAATCTCTTCCCCCTAACTGCCCTTAAGATGGTTTCCTTGGTTCTAAGATTTGTGAGTTTTACTATTACATGTCGGGGTGTTGGCCTGTTTTCCTTGATCTTAGGAGGGGTCCTCTCTGCCTCTAGGACTTGAATGTTTGTTTCATTCCCCAGATTAGGGAAGTTCTCAGCTATGATTTGCTCAAATACATCTTCTAGCCCTCTCTCTCTCCCCACCCCCTTGGGATTCCAATAATTCTGACATTGGAACATTTCAGGTGTCACTTATTTCTCTGATTCTATTTTCTTGGATTCTGAGTTGTTGTTTCCTGGCCTCCTCTCTTCCCTTTTTATCTATTAATTGGTCTTCTAGGTCACTAATTCATTCTTCTGCCTCACTAACCCTAGCTGTTAGATTATCTAGATTAGATTGGATCTCATTGATAACATTTTTAAGTTCTGCCAATTCAGCTTTCACTTCTGCCCTTAGAGACTCTATGTTGCCATTAATTGATTTCTCCATTCTAGCTATTGTCTTCACAATTGCTAGCCTGAATTCCATCTCTGACATCCTGGTTATATCTGAATCCATTTGTAAATCTGTGGCATAAGTCATAGTCTCTGAGTCTTTCCTATTCTGGGGGTTCCTCCTCCTAGTCATTCTGTTGAGGGGTGGTTGAGGGAATGTATAGAGTCCAAATTATTGACCACAACCCAAGCAAGATGCACCCTGTTTTCTAGGGACCTTAGGGTTGCTGGCCTCTTGTTCTCCCAGGCTGTCTTCTGGGGCAGGGGCCTGCCTCACTGTTACTCAGGCAACCCTGTTTGGGCGGAGTTGCTCTGCCCCCTATGGTGGGGGATGGGCTCAGTGGGAATCAGTCTTTGGGGGGGGGGCTTTTATTTTCTGGTGGCTTTCCGCATCTCTTCCTAGAGTCAGAGCCCAAGAGAGAGACCGTTTCCAACCCTCTGCCTCAGAGCAGAGAGATCAGTCTGTTCTTCAGTGAGCTCTCCAGGCCACACTATCTCTGTTTCTGTCCGTGCTGCTATAAACTGCAGCATCCTGGGTTGTGCGCCCCTCCGCAGCGCTCCCAGTCCTCACCTCTAGGTAGGGGCTCGTCTCTGCCCTTTGTGCTTCTAAAACCGCCAGCCACCCCCAGTTCGCACATGCTGCCCCGCCACTCTGGGTTTCCATCCGGGGGCTGCCCTAAAGTCCTTTCCCCATCGCTACCGGTCTGTGAGTCTGTGCCCCATCCCCAATGCGGAAGGTTGTCGCTCACTGGTGGTGTAGGATCCCCACGGCCAGGCTCCCTCCCGCTGCTGTTTATCCTCTGATATCTGCCCGCAGAATTACGGCTTCCTGCTTCGTACCTTCAAACCAACTGCCTGGGGTATTCTGTTTGTGGAGATCCAGGTCTGTCTGCTTACATCTCAGGCTAATTTCATGGGTGTTCAGAGTGCTCTGGTAGAGCTATCCAGCTCAATTCCAGGGACCGGTTGGGATTTTTAACTGATCCCTTCCCATTTACTGCAGGTGCATCAGGGGGAGATGACCATGCCTCAGGGCTCCCACTTGTCTGTTGAGTTGTTTGCATGGGGCTTGCCTGGAGTTTGTAAGTCCCCAGCCCTAATGAGAGTCCTTGGAAGAGAAGAGAAACTAATGTGAAAATCTAGTTCTCAATTATGAGGACATCAGTCAGAGTCCAGGGGACTTCCTGAATGCTTAATTAAAGTCCAAGAGGTTTTTCTGTTTCAGTGGGTTTAATTCTCAAGTTCAATTCTGATTGATGAGGGTTTTTTGTGGTTCTCTTAAATGGTGAAGTAACAATTAGAATTTTGGTTTGGCTCAGAGTTTAATTCAGCAAGGTTTGAAAGACAACTCGTTATAGCCTTAGGTTTTCTACATAGAATTAGATACTGACTCTGAGTGTGTTGAGCAGGCAGGAAAGAGAAAGCTCTGGAGGATGTGTTAACTTGCAGACTGGTGTTTTGTTTAGCCTAAAATTGAGTATGGTTCCACTTAACAAGTGTTTGTATCACAATTACCATTGTTATAGGTTAAAAGTAAGTATGGACAAATGCATATAACTCCCCATCAGACATGCTGAGCCCCCAGATGGCAAAGAATTCATTCACTGATCTAGCTTTGGTTCTAATCAAGCAACACATGTTTATTGAACATTTGTATGCAAGACTTTCAGTACAAAGGAAAACCAGAAAGGAGCTGACAATGCTGTTGAGATAAAAACAAATGCGAGGATTGTTAAATCATAATGTGAGAGTACCTGAGGTCCTATTAAACAAGTGGGCCAGACCAAGTGTAGGGGGCTTCCACAAAATGATCATTTAAGGCTAAGAGTCCCTCAGAATTTGAGTCAATGAAGGCAGAACAATCAGGCATAGAAATGGGAAAGGTCAAGATATACCAAAGCTATATTCTATACATTCAATTTGAACCAGAGAAGTTCAAAATCAAGGTAGATATAGTACACCAGCTTCTGATGGGATTTGCTGTCCAGCTGAGGAGGTTTGCATTCATTCCTTTAAGTGGAAATCAGATGAAGCTACTGAGAAGTAATAAGTGCCTGGATATCAGAACAAATGGACAATATATACAAAGGACATGACTGAGGCTCAGCCAAGTGCCACTATTAAAAACTGTGACCTAGAGAGATGAAAATCAAGCTTGACCATGAATATTCATAGCAGCATTATTCGTAGTAGCCACAAAGTAGAAATGCAGGCGTTTATCAAGTGTTTAAGAGATACACCAAATGTGGTATATCCATACAATGGGTTATTATTCAACCATAAAAAGGAATGAAGTGCTGATATATACTACAGGATGGATGAACCATGGAGATAGTACTGAGGGAAAGCAGCCAGTCACAGAAAAACTCTATCTCATATAATTCCATTTAGGGGAAATATCCAGATTAGGCAATTTCATAGAACAAAAAAACAGATTAGTCATTTCCTAGGGCTGCAGGAGTAGGGAATGAGGAGTAACTACAAATGGGTATAGAATTTGGGGGCAGGGGGCCAGTTGATGAAATAGTTTGAAATTTAGACTGTGGCAATGCTTATACAATTATGTGATTATACTGAAAAAAACCAATGAACTGTAAACTTCAAATGAACAGATTTTATGGTATGTAATTTTATATCTCAAGAAATCTATAAACACATTTTTTAAGCATCTCAGATGCTCCTGGTGTTGATAGGAGCAGTGACACACAGAGACCAGGGGAATTGTGAAATAGTTAGATACATCAACTCGGAGCTTGGCAAGGCTCTGTGCCAGATCTCTGGATGGTACAGGTCCCATGCAAGTCCTTCCATGAGAAAGAAAATACAGAAACCAGTGACTGCTTTTTCTGCTTCCAGGTTCTTGATCGGTAACGTACTTACATCCTGCAGATTCTACTCCAAGTTAGACTGTTGGCTTTCTAGCTGGCCCAAATGTGGTAGAGTTAGTTGATAAGGATGTACTTATTTTCTCTCATTTTTGCTTCTGTTCTGCAGTTTTTGAAGAGCCTGAAGATCCAAGCAACAGGTCATTTTTCTCTGAAATTATCTCTTCGATTTCGGATGTGAAGTTCAGCCACAGTGGGAGGTATATCATGACCAGAGACTATCTGACTGTTAAAGTTTGGGATCTCAACATGGAAAACCGCCCTATTGAGACTTACCAGGTATGGACCCCCCACCCACCCATAGGTACATAAGGCACTTCCTTTGCGGGCCTCCACATCAGCTTCTGCTGCAAAGGCTTACAGTGCACAAGAGTAAGAGACCGTACATCATCATATCATATATATTCAATAAAATGGTATAGTTTATAAGGGCCATAGGATATTAGACAAGGGTACATAAGGAGGAGCTTGAATTCCATTTAAGCTGTATCTACTGAGCATTTAATGTGGGATGGATACTGTAGATAGAAAGGTACACAAGACAGGGCGCCTGGGTGGCTCAGTTGGTTAAGCGACTGCCTTCAGCTCAGGTCATGATCCTGGAGTCCCGGGATCGAGTCCCGCATCGGGCTTCTCCCTCTGACCCTCCCCCCTCTCATGTGCTCTCTCTCATTCTCTCTCTCTCAAATAAATAAATAAAATCTTAAAAAAAAAAAGAAAGGTACACAAGACAGACAGGGTCCTGCTCTCCTAGAGCTGATGACTGGTAGAGAAGCCTGATGATGAATAGGGGATTGAGTAGGCAGTGAGGCTAGAGATGGTACTGGGTGCTTGGGAGCACAGACAAGGAGGGTCAGCCTGGTGAGAAGAGACCCAAAGGCTGACCCTTGATTGAACTAGCCAGAAGGATAGTGTGTTCATAGATGCTGTGTTCAGAAAGGAGTTATTTGTGTATTAAATATAGAACATGGGCAGAAAGAAGAGTCTGGAAATGTAGGCCCTGGTAAAGAAGATTTCGTTATTTTGTCTTCAGCGTGAGTACAATGGAAAACCATTAAAAGGTTTTACACTGGAAATGACAGGAGGAGATGATGGCAATTGGCGCTGGAATGGTGGCATGCAGATGGAGAGATAGGAGGAGAGTCTATGAGGTGCACTGGCCAATTCAATGTGGAGGGAAGAAGAGTTAAGACTGTACAGGTTGTTAGCGTAAGCATTGGCTAAATGGTTGGTAGATTGATGGACAAAGGGAACAAAGGAGAAGGCAGTGTTTAGAATACAATGGCCTTTTTTAGAAGATGGAAGACTAGACTTTGAGGTAGAAAGGATTTGAAGAAGCTCATTTCAGGTACGAGCACAATAGAAGCAAAGATAAAGAGGCAGGGATAAACTGGTCTTTTTTAAAGATATTTTGGTTTAGATTAAAAGAGGTGTGAAAATTTTAGATAGAGGGATTTAACTTACATATTTTTTCTTGAGACAGAATTCAGATACTGTAATATTCATCCTTTCAAAGTCTACCAAAGTTGTGGAACCCTCAACCACTCCAATTTCAGAACATTTTCATCACTAACATTCTGATTGTGCTGGGGAGGAGAGACTATAGGGGGAGATGGAAGGAGATAGGACAGTTAACAAGTTATTGCAACATTCTGGCAAACGCTGATAGTAGCTTAGATGAGGGTGTGAGCAATGGGGGTGACCAGATTCTTAATATATTTTCATGGTAAAATCAACAGGACTTAACAAATTGGATATGTGATGTAAGAGGAAAAGAAGCACCAGGGATCATTCCAAGGTTTTTATCCTGAGCAATTGGGAAAATGGTGGTGCCATTTTATGTAGATGAGGGAATCACAATTTATTTTGGGACATGTAGAGCCAAGTAAACACCCAGAAATTGCAAGTAGACAGCTCAGTTTGAGTTTGGGTATACCTTAGCTTAGAGAAAAGAAGCGGTCAGGACCATGCCCTGGGAACTCAGTGTTTACAGGTTGGGAAGAGGAAAAGTGAGAAGGATGTTCTAGGAGCCAAGTAAAGAGACTATTTCAAGGAGGAGAAATCACCAACTACCAAATGCTGTTGCTGAATCAAGTAGGAAAGGATTGAAAATTGGCCATTGGATTTAGTAATGAGGAGATAGGTGTAGGTGAATGGCATTAATGAAGGTCTGATTGGAGTGGGTTTTGAGAGAGACTGTAAATAGGAGATGTGAGTGTAATGAGTACAGGTAGCTCTTCCAAGAAATTTTAGTCTAAAGGGCAACAGCGAAATGGGGTGGAAGCAGGAATGGGATACAGGCATAAGGAAGTTATCACAGCATGTTTTATGCTGAGGGGAATAAGCCAGGAGAGAAAGAATTCAAGCAGTTGACTCCTTGGGGGAAGCAAGATGGAACAGAGTCCATTGCCTCGAGGCAGGTGTTGTAGGCCGTACATGGGAAGATGGACAATTCATCCATCAAAAGGAAGGAGAGAAGAGTAAATAGCTATGGATCCATTGTGTTGGTAGCCATAGATGGTTTCTTCTTGTTGCTTCTATTTTCTCATAAAATAAGAAGAGTGAGAAAGAAAAGTATATAATACGCATCTAAGAGAGTTGAGTACAATGGAAGGAGAGAGATACTTAAGGTGTGACTGTAATGATGGACCACTAAACCTCAGGTAGATAAGGAGGGAAATAATGTGCGAAGAAAAGTAGACAGAATAATGGATTTGAAGAATTGATAGAATCAAGATAGTAAAGAGTGAACTAAGAAGATAGGAGGTAGCGGGGCACCTGGGTGGCTCAGTCATTAAGTGTCTGCCTTCGGCTCGGGTCATGATCCCAGAGCCCTGGGATCAAGCCCCACATCAGGCTCCCTGCTCGGCAGGAAGCCTGCTTCTCCCTCTCCCGCTCCCCCTGCTTGTGTTCCCTCTCTCACTGTGTCTCTCTGTCAAATAAAGAAATAAAATCTTAAAAAAAAAAAAAAAGAAGATAGGAGGTAGCAAAAAAAAAAAGAAGATAGGAGGTAGCATTAGAACAGTACTTGTTCAACAGGTATAATTAGGGTCGTGGCAAGTCTTATCATGTGGCCAAGGAAGCAACACATTGAAAATGATGAGGCCAACTGAGAGACCAGAGTAATGATCCACGAAGAATAATGGCAGGGGATCCAGGTGCTAAAATTGCTTCAAGGAATGTGGCAGAGGGGCTCAGAACTGTTGCTAACTATAACAAGGTAGTCAGCAGGGAGTTTAGTTGGTGACATGACTTCAAAGGAGCTGAGGGCTTTAGAACAGGAATCATCGCCTGGAGCAGCAAGGAGCCCACCTACCCTACTTTGACACATGAGTGGCCACAGGACAAGCCAATCTTTCAGAAGAAATTCAGAGAGAAGATTGAGGACCCCAAGGACTTTGACCAACTATGAGTAATGCAGGGGCCAGAATTCAAAAGGACATAGGTGGTTGAGATAGTCTGCCCTATATATTTGGGGTCTTCCTGTCCCCCAGATCCTTCCAGACTTCAGGGCCCCACTTCACAGCACCTGCCTCGAGGCTCTCACCTTCATGTTCAGCCCAGGGCTAAGCCAACTCGCGTGTCCTCTTCCAGCTGCACACACCTCTCGTGTTACAGAGGGCAATGACAACTAGAACCTGAGTGTGGGTGGTATGGACAGACTTGTGGCCTGCTGGCCAAACCAGATGAGAGAAAACTGGATTTAGTCTCTTCAGTGGCAGGAGCAATTAGTACTTTCATTTTAGAGAAAGGCTTTAAGAGCAAAGCTGGTTTTAGAACCCAGTAAGCTAGCTAGGACATGGAATAATCAGCATTTTAAGAGCGTAATTCTCAAAGCACGTTCAGCTAGTGGTAGACGTGGAAGTGCTCTTTGTCAAATGCTTTCAGATAGGTCTCATAGCACACATATTGAAATGAAATATTACAGAAGTTTAACTTTAGATAGCATACTTCAAAGCAATTTAAATTTATATACTATACCCCAAATGGTAACATACTATATAAAAGATGGCAAGCAAACACTGAATTTCTAGAACACTGTTGAAAAAGATGGATTATTTCCTATTGGGCCAGCCTTCACCATCACCAGTTACTAATGCCTTCCCTGTGGAGGGGAGAAAGTAATGTTCCTGCCATGTATTTTCATACATGCATCAACTGGTCTCCAGCATCTTTCCAGAAATAAGAAACTGTAGACTTAAGTATCATTAGCTCTTCTCTGTAGATTTCAGTATCATCAGCTCTTTTCAAGCTCTCCTACAGAACAGGGGTTGGCAAACCATGGCTGGTGGGCCAAATCCAGTCTCCATCTGTTTTAGTAAAAAATTTTACTGAAATACAGCCACACCTGATCATGGGTACATGGTTGCTTTCACGCTACAATGGCAGAGTTGAACAGATGTGATGGAGATGATATAGCCCACAGGCTTAAAATATCTGCTATGTGACTCTTTACAAGAGAAGTCTGTTGACCCCTGAAATCTAAGAACCAACCAACAGAGTTCACTCTTGCTGGGCCTCATGAGCAGTCCCATTATGTACAACACCAGGCTTCCACGAGTTCATGATTTGAGAACCTCTGTGTTGGGAGGCTAGTGTCAAGAAAGCCATACATAATAGGAACATGAAGAAAAAAGCATCAAATTGGGTGAGTTTTAAGTTTTCTCTTGCTCTGTGTTCTAGATGTTTCTAATCAATGTGTCTTACCTTATCCTCTCCTCTGATGGAGATAGGGCCATCTTGTTTGCCTAAGGTTTTGTTTTTTGTTTGAGCAACAGAACATAAATATAACATACCTTCATAGTAAATGTTCTTTTTCTTTAGATGACATCAAGTCAAGGCAGTAGGAGCTTCCCAAAATTTAGCTGCTGGGAGGAGAAAATACTGGTTCAGACTGGATTTTCTTTTAGATCCCTCCTGACTTTTGTCTTTCAAGAATTATTTGTAGAGTTCTAGGCAATGTGGTTCCTACTAATGGACCCACATTTCCAAATCACACATGTTTTGATACTTATAAACTTTTACCTTTGCCTTCTGTCTATAGGTCCAGAAAAGTTTGTGAAGAACATAGGCTGAGCCAAAAACAAATTTTAGTGATTATAGTGAGAGAAAATGATGACTATCCGTTTCTTATAATTTTGCAATTCCTTGACTCTTGTAGAATTCTAAGAGGTTCTGCATCATAGAAACCTGCTTAACCATTTGTTTTCAAAACTAGTTTCTCCCTTCTCAAAACACATCTCTGCCTTGCCTGAAAAGTGCTCCATATCAGATCAGTGGAATACGAGTAAGGGGGAGAGAAGGCTGAAAATAAGGAGCTATTTGGCTCATTTTTTTCTCCAAAAAGTAGGAGAGCTGGAGTACAGACATGTCTCATTTTATTACATTTCTGAATACTGCCTTTTTTTTTTTTAAATATACAAATTGAAGGTTGGCAGCAGCCCTGCATTGAGCAAGTCTACCGGCACCATTTTTCCAACAGCATTTGCTCATTTCATGTCTGTGTCACCTTTACCATTTTCAAGCTTTATTATTATTACTATTACACGTTATGACAATCTGTGATGAGTGATCTTTGACATTACCATTTTAACTGTGTTGGGGTGCCAGAACAGGGCCCATATAAAATGGTGAGCTTAAATAATTTATGTTGTGTGTGTTCTGCCTGCTCCACCAACCTGTCCTTCCTTCTCTCCTTCTCCTCTGGCCTCCGTATTCCCTGGACACAGCAATATTGAAATTAGGCCAGTTGATAACCCTCCCCTGGTTTCAAAGTGTTCATGTGAAAGAAAGAGTCACACATCTCTCACTTGAAATCGAAAGCTAGAAGTGATTAAGCATAGTGAGGAAATCATGTAAAAAGCAAAGCAGGCTGAAAGCTAGGCCTCTTGCACCCAACTGCCAAGTTGTGAATGTAAAGGAAAAGTTCTTGAAGGGAATTAAAAGTGCTACCCTAGTGAACAAATGAATGATGAGACACTGAAACAGCCTTAGGGGAAAGTTTGAGGGGTCTGGAGAGAAGATCAAACCAGCCCCAGCATCTCCTTAAGCCGAAGCATAATCCAGAGCAAGGCCCTAACTCTCCTCCATTCTCTGAAGGCTGAGAGTGGGGAAGAGGCTACAGAAGAAAATTTAAAGCGAGGAGAGGTTCCACTTATAGAGCACTCATAAGGTTCAAGGAAAGAAGCCGTCTCCAAAACTTGAAAGCACAAGATTAGCAGCAAGGGCTGATAGAGAAGCTGCAGCAAGTTCTCCAGAAGATCTAGCTGAGACAATTCATGAAGGTGACTACACCAAGCAACGATTTTCAATGTGGACAAAACAGCCTTCAATTGGAAAAAGATGCCATCAAGGAGTTTCATAGCTATAGAGGGGAAGTCAGTACCTGGCTTCAAAGCGTCAAAGGACAGGCTGATTTCCTTGTTAGGAGCGAATGCAGCTGGTGACTAAGTTGAAGCCAAAGCTCATTTACTATTCTGAAAATCCTAGGGCCCTTAAGAAATATGCAAAATCTACTCTGCTTGTGCTCTATAAATGGAACCACACAGCCTGGATGACTGCACTGTGTTTACAACATGGCTTACCGAGTATTTTAAGCCCACGGTTGAGACCTACTGCTCATTGATGATGCACCTGGTCACCAAAGAGCTCTGAGGGAGATGTACAATGAGATTTATGTTGTTTTCATGCCTGCTAACATAACATCCATTCTGCAGCCCATGGATCAAGAAGTCATTTCAACTTTCAAGTCTTATTATTGAAGAACTACATTTCATAAGGCTATAGATGCCCTAGTGATTCCTCTGATGGGTGTAGGCAAAGTAAATGCAAAGCCTTCTGGAAAGGATTTGTTACTCTAGGTGCCATTAAGAACATCGGTGATTCATGGGAAGAAGTTAAACTATCAACATGCACAGGAGTTTGGAAGCAGTTGATTCCAGTCCTTGTGGATGAGTTTGAGAGGCTCCAAATTTTAATGAAGGAAACCACTGCAGATGTGGTGGAAATAGCAAGTGGAGCCTACAGATGGGACTGAACTTAAAAGGATGAGGACTTGCTTCTTACAGATGAGCAGAGCAAGTGGTTTCTTGAGCTGGAATCTACTGGCGAAGATGCTGTAGAGATTGTTGAAATGTCAACAAAGGATTTAGAATATCACATGAACTTAGTTGATAAAGCAGGAACAAGGTTTGAGAGGATCGACTCCAATTTTGAAAGAAGTTCTGCTGTGGGTAAAATGCTATCAAACAGTACTGCATGCTATAGAAGAAGCCTTTGTGAAAGACAGAGGCCATAGCTATGGCACACTTTGTCTTATTTGAAGAAATTGCCACCCCCACACCAGCCTTCACCAACCACCACTGTGGCCAGTCAGGACAACCCTGAGGTATGACCTTCTACTACCAGAAAAAGGACAACTAGCTGGAAATCTCAGATGATTTGCATTTGTTCTCAGCAATTAAGTATTTTTTAATTAAGGTATATACATTTTTTTAGATAATGCAATTTACTGCATACTTAATAGAGTATAGGTAAGCCTAACTTCTACATGCCCTGGAATACCAAAACGTTTATTTAACTCACTTTGTTACGATAGTCACTTTATTATCACCGTCTATAACCCACAGTATCTTCGAGGTGTGCCTATACTAAAACAACAAACTTGGCTTCCATTGCCCACTGGATCAATTCCCCGCTTGGCATACTGCCATTCAGAAGCCACAGCTCTCTATTTCCTCTATTACAAAGAACCCAGGAACAAGTCAATGAGAAGTCAAGACAAGACAAGAAAGATCTGGAGTTGGCAAAACTAGGACCCAGAGGCTCATTTTGTCTCCCACCTGTTTTATAAGTAAAGTTCTAATGGGACACAGCCCCACTCTTCTGTTTATGCATTACCTACGGCTACATTTGCATTACAAGGGGCTGAGTTGAGAGGTCGCCACAGAAGTCCTATGGCCCACAAAGCATAAATATTGACTTTCTGGCCCTTGATAGAAAAGGTTTGCCGGGTCGCCTGGGTGGCTCAGTCGTTAAGCGTCTGCCTTCGGCTCAGGTCATGATCCCGGGGTCCTGGGATCGAGTCCCATGTCGGGCTCCCTGCTCTGCGGGAAGCCTGCTTCTCCCTCTCCCACTCCCCCTGCTTGTGTTCCTGCTCTCGCTATGTCTCTGTCAAATAAATAAAATCTTTAAAAAAAAAAAAAAAAGAAAAGAAAAGGTTTGCCAAACAATGGTCAAGATCAAGAATCAGTCCTTTTTTTGCCCACAGACTCACTCCTCCTTCTTTGCTCAAAGACTCTTAACAATCACTAGAGATCTGCAGCCCTACAAAAAGAAATGGCCTTCTACATCAGACTTGTGCCACTTGGAATAGGCCCAAAAGGCGGCAGGAGAGGAAGGGAACGACAATTTATAGCATAGATCTTAAGTGTGAGACGTAAACCTCACCCTCGCATCCCCTTCTCCATCTAACAATGCTAGAAGCCCTGCCGCAGATGGATTCTCTTGTCACCAAAGCAATGAGGCGGGTACCCTGACAAGGCCCAGGACTGTTTGGTAACAGTCGTTTGCCGAGTTAGAAATACTTGCACTGTCCGCATGACTCAGAGAGCTTTCCAATCCCCCAAAACATCTCAGGGAACATAGGGTGAATGACCCAACCATGCTGACTGGTCTCCCGTAAAGTTCCCATCCAACAACTTCATGGGGCCCCAGCATCCCCTGCCCTTCTTCACTCTCAGGTGCGAACTTTCCTTCTTATTTCACTGAAAAATAGAAACCGGAGAGAATTACCCATGCTCCAGGACTGCATCCTTTACATCAGAGGCTCGTCAACAGCTTCACCTGCACAGGCCTTTCCAAATTATCATACCCAAAAATGAACGTGGCAAGTCCATCCTTCCGCTTGCTCAAGAGAAAGATCCAGGAGCCATCTTGACTCTCATTCTTCTTTCCACGCTTCACAGTTGCACCATCCACGAATCCTATCAGTTGTCCCTGCAAACATGCCGAGAAGCTGACCGCTTGCTCCCGCCCTGCTCCACACCATCATCTGCCACCAGGCTCTCACTGGCCTCCCTGCCTCTGCTGCCTCACATTATCAATCATGACACAGCTCAGTGGTCCCTTCTGTGACGTCTCCTCACTTCGCTCAGCATAAAAGGCCCACGTGAACGCTCATCTGCCCCCATGCTAGGATGAAAGCACACCAGGGGTATTTTGTTCACTGCCTCTCCCAAGCAAGAGCTGGCAGGCCATAAACATTTGTTGAGTTAAAGGCTAAATGAATAGTGTCCTCTAATGTGTATTTGCAAGTCAGTTTAGAAAACGGGACTCTATACCACCTACTGGGCCCTTCTGCCGGCCACCGGCTCCCTGAGCAAGCTTGCTTAATCCACACTCGCCACATAAGCAGCTCCCCAACCCATGGCTGCAAAGAGCCCAGCCTGGATTCAGACCCAGGCCATCCAATTCAAGGCACATGTATACTAGAAGAATTAACAGCTCACATCACCAGAGGAGGTCTTCACAGAAACGAGCATTTTTAAAATAGTAACTGACCCTCTTGATGTATTTCCCCAACAGGTGCATGACTACCTCCGCAGCAAGCTGTGCTCCCTCTACGAAAACGACTGCATTTTTGATAAATTTGAATGTGTGTGGAATGGGTCAGACAGGTAAGAGAGGCTCCATGGCTAGGGAATCTTCCAGAGGTGAGCCCTGTATTTGCTGGGGCCCTGGGCAATTTATCCTAAGCAGGGCGTGGCCAAAGGGAGGTCAGAATCAGGCCCCAGGGCCTGGCAGGAATCCACTGTGTAGGTCCCTGGATTTCCCTTGAGGTCAGACCTGGATATAAGGGAGAGATGGAGTGAGACCCTTGAATCCTCTTTCAGGACTGGCACAGGTGACCATGAGACATCAACGAGAAAATCCCATGTCTTACACACCAGACGCCCCCAGAGCTAGGTCAACATGGCCGAAATAAACACTAATAATGCACCAGCGAATTCCAGCATAAACAGTTCCAATTATTGCAAAGTGTGCTTTCTAGATCGAAAATTATCCCTAGACGCTTCTAGTGTAGACCTGTCCAAAGGCCCCGGTAGTTCATTAGCTGAATTCTAGTTGGCCTCATTTATCATATTCCCTCAAAGTGATTTATTATTGTTTTAAGGCCTTTTATTTCAACAGTACTTCATATTACCTTCTAATAGTTCATTTTTAGTTTGACAAATACAGATGATTCCCCGCCTTCCAGAACGAAATGCAGGCTACCAGGGGCTGATTTAGTGTTTTGAGGAACACGGCACCAACAATAGTGCTTGCAAGCAGTACCTTCTGTCAGGGCAAGGCATTCAGGAATTGGAACTTTTAGTAAAAACAAGCGGTTTCTGGCCATTCTTTGGCTTTCTTTGCCAATGAACCAAAATGTGCCTTCCACTTAGGAGACGCAGAAAAAATCTCCACATGACAGAGGCCCCAAGTCACAGCACCCCATTGCTATAGGGCGGAGGGAAGAGATGACAGAGCAGCTGTGATGTACGAACCAAAGCTCCTAAGGGGGAAAGTAGCGGGCCCCAAACCTGTGTTTCTAATTTTTATTTGTAGTTTATATTAATAAATTCTATTTGTTGTTATTGTCCTAATAACTTACCTTAACCTAGACTCACAAAGTACGTATTAGTCACCTTCGCCCACATCCTGTTATAGAATCCTGACCACAAGATGACAAGGTTGTTGTCATCATCCCCATTTTATAGCTGAGTAAACTGAGGCTCAGCAAGATAAAGCGACCTGCCCCAGCTCATGAGCTAGTACGTAGTAGAGACAAGAGTAGGAAGGTTTGAGTTTGAATCCTAAGATTGACATTCTTTTCATAACTTCACTACTTCTTTCCATAACCAAGAAAATTCTCAGTTCAGGTAAGGTTGAGAGTTTTTCTTTTTTTTTTCAAACCAACCAACAAAACCCAAAACACAGGGGCTTTCTCGGTTTAAAACCAAGCTGACTCATGGTGGAGGAAGCCTTGTTGGTTCATGGGAAGCAGTGAGGCCAGTGGCGGAGTGCTAGGCCCTGGGGTCGGGCACATGGGGGTTGGAGGCCTGACTTGGCCATTTTGTCACAGTGAGCGAGTTCCTCACTTTTCCTCAGGTGTAAAGCCCCTATCTGGGATAACGGAAGTCCAGGTGAGATTGCAGGGGAGTCGAGCGCTCAGCACCCTACCTGATAAAGTAGCAACAGCTTCTTCCACTACAAACACGTTCACCACGTCTGTTTCCTGGGCCAGAGTTACACAGGCAAGCCCTTGACTGATCTGCCTGGCACAGCTGACCCCACAGCCCTGTCCCCCTGGCTGTGGCCCCATGCTCTCAGTTTTCCCCGCACCTGTCTGCACACTCACGCCACATGAACGGAGAGGAGGTGCTGTCCTCTCCCATCCTCACCTCAGTTGGTCAGGGCTTCACCCACCAACGAGGCCAAGCCCCCGTGCTCCAGCAGCAGCCCCCGTGGGATGTTACTGAAGCAGCATGGTCCCCCACCCCCCCAGCCTGTCCGTGTGTGCAAACTGTCACCTGTAAAGAGTCAGTCCCTTGCTTCTGGAAGGCTTTGGCAGTCACTGCCCTCAGTCAGTCGTAAATCTGCCTGAGGGTGGAGAGCTCTTACAAAAAGGTGGATGCCGGGCGCCTGGGTGGCTCAGTCGGTTAAGTGACTGCCTGTGGCTCAGGTCATGATCCTGGAGTCCCGGGATCGAGTCCCGCATCGGGCTCCCTGCTCGGCGGGGAGCCTGCTTCTCCCTCTGACCCTCCCCCCTCTCATGTGCTCTCTCTCATTCTCTCTCTCACAAATAAATAAAATCTTTAAAAAAAAAAAAAAAGGTGGATGCCATCGGTCAATCCACTAGCAAGTCTTTCCTCTCCCAACTTCTTTTAAAATTTGAATTTGTTTACTCTCTTCCTGAGGGAGACCGCGATGACATCCGTTTTTTAGGTAAGTTTGCTGGCCAGGCTGAATTGAGAGCTGGTTCTTAGCAGGGGGAGGACACACCAGGCTCAGTGTGCTCATCTATCAGCGTTTCTCCCACTGTGCTAGCTGCAGAAAGCCTTAGACGTCCGGCCCAAGCCCCACTCCTGCAACCACACTTTCCGTGTGCATAACCAGTGTTCTCAAAAGTGTTCCTCCTGCCCTGACCTCTCTCCAGCCTCGCAATCCTAAGGGACATAAGGCTGGGATCATTAAAACCGCAGGACTCACTCCCTGAGCCAAAGAACCAAAAGGGATCTATCCACAGAAGTAAGTAACAAGGAGGGTTATCATGATCCTTCATTTCCCAACCAGCCTTCAAAACCGAGACCATGGTCACACTGTTGAGTCTGTTTGGGTTTTTGGTGAAACAGATGGTGCCATAATGTGGTGTCATTGGCTCCAGAAAGACACAATGGGGATACGCTCCTGCCTTTCTCCAGAGTCCTCAGTGACTCCCTATTTCCTCTCTACCTTGCAGCGTCATCATGACAGGCTCCTACAACAACTTCTTCAGGATGTTCGACAGAAACACCAAGCGTGACGTCACCCTGGAGGCCTCGAGGGAAAACAGCAAACCCCGGGCTATCCTAAAACCGCGGAAAGTGTGCGTAGGGGGCAAGCGGAGAAAAGACGAGATCAGTGTCGACAGTCTGGACTTTAGCAAAAAGATCTTGCATACGGCTTGGCACCCTTCAGAAAATATTATAGCAGTGGCGGCTACAAATAACCTATATATATTCCAGGACAAGGTTAACTAGGAGGACAAGTTATTACTTAATAATCTCACATACTGAATACTAGTCAGACATGTTTTTAAATGTTTCTTTGGGTCTTCATTTGATGCATTGACATTAATTTCCCTATGCAGAAAACAATTGGAATAGAATTAAAAGGAGTCCAACTTTCCCAGATCCCCAGTTCTAAGAAACTTTTGTCAAACCCAATAGGTTCTGAGACATTTCTGTTTAGAATTGAGAGCTGCCAGCTAACACTAATTCTCCATAGTTGACTTGAATTTCTGATGCTTTTCTTGCCCGGTTTTCTCTGGTGGGTCCAGTGTTTTGTTTCTAGGTGTCTGCTGAGATAAAATGAGGTTGTCTGTAGTATTTAAAGAGAAAAGAGATAAGTTTTTTTTAATTAAGCAATTCCATTTGATTGAAAAAAATCAACAAAAAAATAAACACCGTTTACTCTTAGAGAATTTCTCCTTTTTCTTTTTTTTGTGAAAAAAAATCACAAGCAGTCAGCATCTCCCTCCCCTGCCACACTTTTTATTAACAGTCTCATTTGAAGCAGAGATTTATGTCACGAGGCAGTGAAGGGGATGCAGAATGAGAAGGGAGGGGACACATCAACGCTGCTATACTCTTTTTTCTGGAAGCGCCATAGAAACAGCCTGAGAATTTGGCCAGGAAGCCCCATGAATGCTTCAGGGGACATAAAGAGAACACTTTCTACACAGTGCTTCTCAGAGTTAGCTTGGCAAGGCCATGTGGGGCCAAATTCCATCTGCTGCTTTGTTACTCTTGCTTTTTGTCATTTTAAATGGCTCCATATAATCCTCCACTTACACGTTCATTGGCTTTTTCTCTTCAACCTTTTCCAGCTTATTTATTCCATTGACTTCTAAAGGCCGAGTCCTGGTTGTTTATTATCTGGCATTCTAAGTGAAGCAATGGCACCACCCCTGGCTCCCTGAGAAAGGCTGGTCTGTTCCTTTGGGGCGCGTCTCCTTAGCAGCCCCCTCCTCTCTTCCTGGGTTGGGTAACCAAAAGTCACAATCCATCAATCTCCACTGCAGCTAGAACGGAAATGGCCAATACACATGCTGATTTGTGAAGTCTCATCAAGTGTTTCTAACCCACCCCAAGCTCACCATCTGGACGAATACACCAAACAGCTCTCTTGCCACAAAAACAGAATATGGGGGAGTCAGGAATCTTTCACGATATCGTGAAGTCTACTTGAACCTGTGCAGTCTGCTTCATCCTTCCCCCGACATTTAAAATTCAGACTTGTAAGTTCCAGAAGGTTCTATGTGGCACACCTCTGAGCAGAAGACTCAATGAATTCAAAGGATTTATAAATGTGAAGGGGAGTCTCGGAGAGGAGGTGGGAGGTACCCAGGAAGCGGGGCCTGGGCTTAGTGTCTCCAGACCCGTCACCATGATTCATTCCCTGTAACTTCCAATTCGTCAACAGGAAATGACTTGAGCATTTTTCTTTTAAACAGAAATTCTCTTTGGATTACTGTGTTTATTCGTAAAGTCCCAACTCGCAAGTGTAATTTGCTTGGGAGGAGGGAAAAAATAGTCTAAGAACCCTATTTCCATTCTAAGCTACTATCCATTTAAATAACAGCTTCTTGGCAAGGTAATAGCTATCTAGCATTTAAGGGAGCACCATTTTGTAAGATGCAGCCCAATCTCAGAAACACTCAGATATGAAAAGTACTTCTCAAACCTGAGAAGAAGCATGTGGATGAAGACGTGACCCTGTTCTCAGTGTTTGTCCTCTTCCCTGCAATGAGAGCCTCTCTTCAAGCGTTGCCCATAAACTGGCCCCAGATGGCAACTCCTTGGGCAGGATTCCTGGCCTGACTGTGACAGTGTTCTTGGAGGAGACCTGAGAGAGGATCAGAAACTTCTCCAACTTCTAAAGAACTGTGATATCAGGATAGCTAGAAGGACCAGTGAGTTATTGTCCAGAGTTTACTCATCAACTTCCTTATGGCCTTTTCCCTGCTCCTCTGAGACTCCTCCTCTCTTGGTACCAGGTGGGGGTTGAGAGAGATCCCTGTTGCTCAAACTCAGGCATTAACCTACCCCTGTGATATTACTCATTTAAGTCACCTTTTTTAAAAGCAAGACTTAGCCTCCTCCAAAGAAAAGATAATCAGGAAATGTCCCTTTTAGTGGGTTTTTTTTAACATTAAAATAATCACATAACGAGTGACCTAACAGCCGTACCCATGCACCACCTACAATCATTTTGTGAACCCCCGGGAGCATGGTTATCAGACTTGGGGACACTGAGTAACTGGTGTCAGAGAACACTTGGAGGCATCCGAGAGTTCCGGCGGACAATGGTTCTCCACTAAGCGGAGCCAAGAGTGCTCCCCACAACACATACATGAACAAATTGGTCATGGTTTTAAGGGATTCACAGGCCCCCCTGCAGGCTATCTGTGGACTCCACATAAAAATCCCCTAACAAGTCCCACACCCTTAGCACATAGATTTAGAGTCTGAGATCCAGGGAGTGGGAGGAATTTGCTGAAAATCTCAGAATTAAGAGCAGAGAGCAGCTATTCGAATAAAGGATGCACCAGGAAAAAAAAACATCCGAGACTCCTAGACCGGAACAGGAGGGGAAGGCCTTAGAGATCGGACCTCAGGCAGCCATCCCCACCCACCACCATGTATCAGCACTGACCTGCCCTGTGCCAGGTACTGAACGAGGTATTTTCAGTTGCAATTTCCTTCTGCCCCAGTGCTGGAGATGGTCATCATCAACTCGGTCCCTGTTCCAGCTGACACTAAAAGCTACTTAAAAGCTGACTAGCCATGTTTTCAACAGTTTGTTGGTTCTAAATACTGCATGGCCGGCAGCTTGGTAGGAGCCGTCAGGTTACGCTGGAGGATGGCAGGTGACCGAGGAGGAAAGGGAGCCACAGCTTCCCAAGCCTTTACTGAAATGATCCAAGTGAAACAGTGCCTGACATTTAAAAAGCTGGACTTGGACAGACATCCATGCCTTCTTGTCCAGAGGAGGAAGAAGAATTCAAAGAAGAAAGAAGAAAGACACAAATGAGCATCAAAGTAGCGGGGTGTATGTAGGTGGGTGGGCAGTAAGAACCCATCTGCTTCTTAAATTCTTGAAGTCTGGCCCCTGTCTTACTCTGAACTGGGGGGGGGGGGGGGAACACAACATCTTTAAACCTCTCATTGATCTCATAATTAACTCCACCCTATCAACACTTATTATGCAACCAACATGTGACATGTGCAACAGCAGTCAGGCAGAACAAGGATGAAGCTAACATTCTTTTAGCTGGTACCCAGTGAAATCAGTCAACTATCTCCGATCTATTTCTTTTCAATACTCTAGGGCCTGTTATACTGAAAGTTGACCCTAACACACTCAATCACTGACAAAGTGGGGACCACGATTGTCCTTCCTTCAAACCAGCAGGGCAACTGCCTAAAGCTCCCCTCATACCCTCCTTCCACCACTGTGGATGCATGCTTTTTTAGTCCCTTTGCTGACTGCCTGTGGGTCTCAATAGAGCCCTAGTAGGCCTAATAGCAAAGCTTGGGGGTGACACTATAGCCCAGAGCCAGATTGAGGGAACCCTCCCTAGTTTGTCCTCCTCCATTATGGCCATGTGTAGATGAAGTGGGTGTGTTTTCAACGGTACCCCCAAAGACACTGCAATCCACCGACTCACCAACAGGAAATATTCCCCCAGATGCCGCCTGAGTCACTGGGCATCTGTCAGACCTTAATCTTACACTCCCCCCTGTACTTCTAAGTCAGGTCTCAGGAACTGCTTTCCATTGGAATGACTTGCGTGGTCATGGAAAGAACGTGGAACTGGGAGATAGGAAATGTGCATCCTGCCCTTGGCTCTGCTGCTAAGTAACTGCGGAACTTAGGCAAGTCACTCAATGTGTACATCAGTCACGTCACTTGTGAAACCCTCAGAAAACCATCTGTCCTAGCTCACAGAATTACTGTGAGAAGCACAAGAAATGTATTTACTTATAATTGCTTTGATAAATTTAAAGCACCATAAAACAATACTAGCAACAATACTCATTAGAAGGACATACTGGTAATGTCTCATTAACTTCCTTCTTTAACCCCATGAGATTGATGCCAGTGTTATTTCCATTTTGGAAGTGAGGAAATAGACTCAAGCTGTCAACCCAACCACGGACACATAGCCAGGAAGAGAGAGACCCAGGACTCCAACTCAACGTGTCTGTCTCTAAAGCCAGAGTTCTTAAAATACTCTTTCTAATATACGATAGTAGCTAACAGTTACTGAACACTTCTCATTATGGGCCAGTCTTGGTTCAAAAATTTCCCATGTACTAATTTATTTACCCTTGAAATTCTAGATGCCACTACTATGATTGTTTCCATTTTCCAGATAAGGAAACTGAGAGAGATTGTGTAACTTCACTAAGTTTACACAGTTCACAAGGGCTCTTATCCTCTATCTCATCTCACATTTTATATATTTAGATGGAAGTTACTGATCAGAAAGCAAGTCTCAGTCCTGACCCATGAGTTCATCTCAGTCACGTAGTGAGTGCCTGGCACATGTCACACAGGGGGGCAGGGCTAGGAGCTGGAGTTACTGAGGTATAGAAGTCACTCGTCCCCACCCTCCAGGAGGTGACAGCCATAGAGGAGCAACATGGATGTTGCTAACCTATTTACAATACAATGAGATACGTGTAAACTGTAGAAATAATACAAAGAAAGAAACAGTTAACAAGGACTGGTAAGAAAACAATTTTTCAGAATACGTGACATCTAAGCAGAGTATTAAAGTGGTTCAGTAAACAGTCAAAGCATGATATGGCATTTCCAGTACAGAGAACATACGTGAGGTTCTGAAGCAAGAATGGACATGGCATGGGAGCATGAAGTCGATGTTTCTCTCATTCTATCAGAAACCCATTTTCAGTTTGCCAGAACTGGCCTTGCCCTTCTTTCTTTCATTCATCCAATAACAATTACTTATTGACCCCCATATCCAAGTACTGTATTTCAATGTAAAATGGATGGAAAGAATAAAAGGAAACTAATATTTATGAGCACTAATTCTATGACAAGCATGGGATAGGCACTTTTTAAAGTCATTACAATCACCCAATAGGTAAATTTATTATTCATTTTTTTACAGTTGAAAAACGTACTCAAAAAGGTTAAATGACACACAGTCATTGTGACCCAGCCAGAAGTTTCATCAAAATCTGTCCTGTCCCAGATCCTATACTTCTTCCATCACAGTGATGGGTAATACATAGCTACTCTGTCTTGTTTTTGGTTGTGTGTGTGTGTGTGTTTTACACTTGTGAGGATACAAACAAACCATCTCTCTGCAACCAAATATTGCCTGACAGCTGACAACAAATACAAATTTGGTCTGTCACTAAAGCAGAAAGTGAAGTCAAGTGGCTCACAGAAGTCTTCAACCCCTAACCCTGACCTTATTATTACTGTTTAAGTGTCCTCCAGTTTAGATCTTGCACGCCCCATTGGTTAAACTGCTGGTGGCCAAACAAGGTGATCTGCCATCTCTGCTGATTCCTGCCTTGGACGCTGTCAAAACAATGATCACGACCAGGCCGGAAACAGGGAGTTAGTAACTGCCATATTCCTGATCCACTCCCTACCCCCAATTTCCTAAAAAAGTCAACCTTGGTCTTTTTCATAGCTTCTTTCCTCCCAACCCATAACTCTTTGTTGTGACCCCAGGCATTTGGGCTGCTGCATTTGGTTTGAGTCAAACTAGACAAAGCACTTCTCCCAAACTCACCCTTATACAGAAACCCAGAGACCATAGAGAAGGGGGACCAGCCACAAGTGCTAGGATTCTTGTCTGATTGGCTAGTGGTACACTCCCTCCCAGCCAAATTAGTAAATCCTTGTGTGAGTCAAAGAGAACCCCAGGAAGGCTGGAAGAGAAGTGATGGAAGGGAGCTGCTTTACTGGCAAAAGGAAAAGTAATACTTTTGCATTCTAAACAGCTGCTCAGTTTGAGTCAAGTTCATGCATTCGTTCATGTATTCACTCAATAAACATTTAATGATTGATAATCTACTACCTGCGAAGCCCAGGTCCAAAGTGGTTTGGGGAAGCACTAGTGACAGTCCCTGTCCTCAAAGGGCTTACAGTGTTGTGTGGAACACAGGCAAACTCACAGGCAATGGTAATAGCAGAATGTCATGCTTAAGAGCCCACGGTGCCTGTCTGGGTTGAAATTGGGCTCCCATCACTTAATAAGCTGAATGACCCTTGGTCAATTACTTAACCTTTCTAGGTCTCAATTTCCTTATTGATAAAATAAGGATCAATGGCACCTGTTTCATAAAATTGCTATGAAGATTGAATGATTTAGTACACATAAGAACTGAACGACTTACTACATATGAGAATGGTGCCTGACCAACAGTAAGTGCCCCATGCATGTTTCTTGCTATTGTTCTTTTAGGACTATAAAACAGCAAGATATTGCTCTAATGGGTATCTCAGGGTTCCAGGAAAATGCAAAGTAACTCCAGTTCACCCGGACCAGAAGCTACCAAAAGGAGGTGATTCCTAAAGCAATCCTTAATAGATAAATAGGGAATGAATTACCCAGGGGAAGAGAAAGTATGAGAGTGTTCCAGGTGTCAAGATAGTATATGCAAAGGCAAAAAAAGAGCACATGGTGTATCTGAGGAACTTAGAATATCCTGGTATGATTGAATAGTAAAAAATAATAAGACAGACCAAGAGAAGTAAGGGGATATGAGGTGGAGGGATAGTAATGCATGATATGAGAAATAATAATGATCATTAGTGAGTTCACACATCAGAGATTCTCCATTAGCTAGGCTATAAACTACTCAATTGAGGAATTATGGTTTCCCTAACTTAGCAAATATGAATAAAGCCCTCAGGTACAGGGGATATACTGATAAATTCGCTCAAGAATCAACTCTTTTCTTGACCACCCTAAGTTCCTTGAGGACCAAGGCCACTTTTGTATCCCTAAAGCATAAAGAAGTATCTGCCTCATAGTAGGTGCTCAATAAATATTTGTTGAATGAATGAACAGATAAATGAATGCATAAGATAGGCACAGCCTCTGTCTCCAGGAAGCTTACGAGATGAGCAGTTTGCCACTGGGAGTTTGAGTACCAGGAACCTTGGTATATGGCATCACAGGACTACTCAGAAGAGTCAAAAAATAAAAAAATTAAAAAAAAGAAATTGAGAGCCAGGGAGCCAAGATGCTTTAAGAGCAAGCCACCAAGCTCAGATTACAAAGTTAGTTAATAGAGCACATGTGTCCCTGCCTGATGCATTGCCTCACAACAGTAGCTAGCCTTCTGGGACCCTGCAAGCGTGCAAAAAGGTTGACAGCTTACAATCAATACCATGTTCACTGATGCAGGGAGGAACATTATCACATCCAAGATATTACCCCCACATCCCAGCTCCAGCACTAAATATTCCCCATAACAAGGCAAAGAGAAGTGACAAGAGCTATTATTTTCAACCCTTCCACTTGGAAGCAAGAGGTGAGTCAAACCTTCCCTGGAATGTTCTTAGGGGAAGACAAGTGGTTCCCCAAAGAAATCACTTGGAGCTGAATACACGTCTAATACAACAAGACAGGGATTGGAGAAGATTGGCATTTTCATTTGCCTAGGTGTCCACAATCTAGAAGGGGAGACTCTGTGGGCAGTCAAGAGGTACAACAACAAATTAGAGGGGGGTGGCGGGTCTGGTTGGTGGGGGGTGTGTGAGGTGTGAATGCTGGAATTTATTCTCCATGCCCAAGTCACTCTAATGAAAAAAACTTGAGTCCCCCCAGTTGGACTTTCTTATTTCAGCTTCTTTGACTGTGACATAATTGAAAATCATATTTCGTCTAGACCAGTGGTTTCCAACTGTAAGCACAAGTGGCTTATGAACAGTCAGCCTGAATTTATCAAAGAGAGCAGCAATCAATTGCATGTTAAACAGCACCAATTTCACAGTGGAGGGGGATGTGGGGTGAGTCACGTTACATGGTAGCCACAAAGCAGTACTGCTCCGAAGTACACTGTAGCATAGGTCTTTAGCCTATGGTGGAACTCTCACAGGAAGAAGCCCAGGGCTAGAACACCAGGGTTGTTTTCTTATTTCCATGGGGCATTTATCTAATGGCAGCCTCCATTTTTCAGCCCTTCATTTCCTAAGAAGATGAGGGGTATTGCTTATTTGTCATATTCTTTTTGAAAAGGCAGAAAGGTTACTTAGTTATATCTGAGATGCTGGTTGATGGGGAAATCAGCTGGAGCTCAAAGATGGGTATATTCATTGAAGATGTGACAAATGTCATAGAAACTCGAAGTGTCCATCAAGGAAAAGAAAGCTCAGTTCAAAAGCTAACATCTTCCAAAGTACAAAAAGAATGTGCCATTTCAGGAATGAAACACGGCTCAAAGCAGCTCTTCACTTTGACCAGCATAAGTATGGTTAACAAACTCCCATCAGTCTCTGAAGATGTCCCGAGAGGGGCATAGGGTTGAATCCTGCAAGAAAGGCAATTATAGCTTTTCCCTCTTCTCCAGCATTAAACAAATGATGGATTCTTCCTAACATATCATGCACACACACACACACACACACACGCTCAGCCTCAACACCCCACTAACAGATCCTGCTCTCTCAGAGAATCATTTCTGAATTCATGATTCTTCCTGTCAGAATGATGAGTGCTTCCCAGCTACTTAAGAACACAACCTGGAGACAAAGGTTGTAAATTTTTTTACTGCATTTTATATCAGAACTGGGGATTCATTTATACATTAAAACTCTGCTGGCTTCGCTGACAATAAAATTATATGGCTCCACATAAGGGTGTAACAACTTCCTTTCTCACTTGCTTGTTATATTGCTCAGTCACAACACTTTGGATGTAATAACTATCCTGGTGATGAGCAATAATTGACTATTATAGTTTGTGAGGACACTTCAATTTACTCAGGCACTTTCATGACCAGAGAAGCGGTGTGATCTGCCCAAGGTTGCACAGAAAGTTACTCCAAGACCAAGAATGAAACCATGTCTTCTGAATCTCCAAGATGAGCCTTATTTCACTATTGTTGCTTTTTTATTTTTCCATGTGCCTAAAATTAATGGGTCTTTTCAAACCTAGGTAGAAGTTCTGAATATGCAGTTTTAATTCCTATTCAAAGAGCTTTCAACATTTCTGTCTATGGCACCAAAGATAGTTCTGCAGGTGGTGCTGGGAGACGTGCCCAAGCCAGGTCTCACTAGGGCCCACACTGGCACAGATTCACACAGGTGGACCACTGCATTTATTCACTACATTAAATATCATCTACCCACAAAATTAAATGCTACATTATTTGCCTTCTTATAGCTCTCTTCATCAAACCATTGTTCATATTGATTATGTCCCACTGATTAAGCTACACAGATATGATATAATCCCTAACCTCAAGGAGTAGTCTAGTAAAAATGTAATTATGAAAGGTAATTTCAACATAACATGGTTAATGCCATGGCAGAGATACGTGTAGTTTATTGTAGGTGTAAAGTGCAAGAGCATCTCATCTCCTGGAATGGATGAAATGAAGTTCAATCCCAAAGGAGGATGGGGCTAACCAGATGAGCACAAACATGAGCAAAGTCAACCACCAACCTCTGAGCACCATCAGCAGTTTGATTTTGCTGAAAAATTCTTGGCTAGGACTGGCTCAAGTGCTGGGGAGGGAGCAGGTTGAGATTGCAGAGGGCCATTTAGAGGACTTAGGTGTCACTCAGCAGTCAATGGAGTACTGCCAGAAGATTTTTAAGAAGAGACTTGACACAGATGGAATTACATTTTCGAAGATCACTCTGGCAACTGTGTAAATGACACATGTGAAGTAGACACCATTGAAAAGCAGGGACCCTACTTAGGAAGCTGCTGAAGTGGTCCAGGAAAGAGGATGAGGGCCTGAACTGAGGGTGTAGGAAAAAAGAGGTAAAATCAGTATAACTTAGAAACTGATGTGATGAGAGCAAACAGTTAATAGACAAGATAATAAGCAATGGTATGAAAAGAGGGAGATACTAAAGGAATGAAACTAGGGTTCAGGGAGAGGAAAAGAGAAAGATAAGGGGTCCAATTTGGGACATAATGAGTTTGAGGAGCCACTGGGACGGCCAGATAGAGATCACCAGTGAGCAGTGAGAAAAAAAGTACTATGACCTACATATCACTGGATATGATGGAGAGTTAGTCATCGATGTGTCCTGGCCTTTTTGGAAGTGATGGCACAGGGAGAGTGGAGATCAAAACTCTGCTAGCTGAGGAGAGGACCCTGGGGACCAGACATGGGGATAAGGGGGCACATCCCAAGCAATAGAGAAGGAAGCATCAGAGTCACAAGAACCGTGGACAAAGCCTATTGTGGAGATAAGGGAGTAGAATTCCCCCACTGGAAAATACAATTCCTATAAATCTATTAAAAAAATAAAACAAAAAACAGAAACAAAAAAACAGGGTTCCAGACCAAGAGGGTGATAGAGGAAGACCCTGAACCCACCTCCTCCAGGGACACACCAAATCTACAGCTATTTATAGAACAATTCCCACTAAAGAAGAGCTGAGGACTGACTGAACAACTTCTGCACAACAAAAGACCACAGAGAATGGCAAGAGAAAGAAAACAGGGTAAGGAAGGGAAGCCCCACCTCCTATATAGCAAACTGCAGTAGGGAAAGAGGACTGAGGGGCTGTGAGCAGATTCATCTGACCTGAAGCACAGAAAAAAAAAAAATCACTTCAAGAGGGCAACTAGAATATAAAGGAAACAGCCCTCAAACCTTGCCAAACAGTGGAGGAGCTGCTGGAACTCTCTTCAGGTTGGAGGGGCTGGTGAGCACCTGATTTAAGTTCCCTTTCCACCTTGATAGTGCACATAGGAGCAGGTTCCAGGTACTATCACTGGCCTGCCACCTCAGGGAGCCCCAGGGCCCCTAGCCCACACCAGCCCAGGCCCTCCCACGAAGGCAGTCACAGTGCAGCACACATCTGGACACCCCTGGTCAGCACTCACTACACCTCCAGCCATCTCAGGTGGCACACAGGTGCAAAGCACCCCAGAACCCTCCAGTCCCACACCACTTTGGCTCCAAACTAATTGCTAGGGTACCCTGGACTTAGACCATTCCTGGACCTACTGGCTCAGGCCTGCTTCAGCTCCAGTCACCCTATCAAAGCACCACCTACCCAGTGCACACCAAGACATGCTGGCCCACCCCTACCTGGAGTCAGCCAGCCTGCCAGTGTACTCTCTGTGTGGAGAGACCCAGGACCTCCTGGCTTATTCCCACTTTAACTTCAACTATCCTGCCAGGGTACCCTCTATATGCAGAACCCTGGAAACCCCTGCCTTACACCCACTTCAGCTCCAGCTGTCCATATAGGGCACTTTTTATGTAGAGTCCTGGCATCACCCCCGTCCACACCCACTTCAGCTCCAGCCATCCCAACAGTGTAGCCCCAGCACAGAGTGCCTGGAGACCCCCAGCCCACAGCAGCCACAGCTGCAGCCAGCCAGCCAGCCAAAGTCACCTGACACACAGTCTACACAGGGGATGATCATAAGCAAGAGCAATCTTCAAGTTCAGGAGAAGTAGCTATTCTGCTTATTCATAGAAACAAGCACAGAAAGTCAGGCAAAATGAGGAAACAGGAATATGCTCCCAACAAAACAACAAGATAAAACCTCAGAAAAAGAACTAACTGAAATAGAAATAACCAATCTACCTGATAAAGACTTCAAAGTAATGGTTATAAAGACACTCCATTGGACTAGAGAGAAGAGTGAGAACTTCAACAAAGAGATAAAAAATATAAAAAAGAATGAATCAGAGATGAAGAATACAATAACCAAATTGAAAAATCCACTGAAGGAAATCAACAGTAGGTTAGAGGATGCAGAAAACATATCAGTGATCTGGAAGCCAGGGTAATGGAAAGCACCCAAGCTGAATAGCAAAAAGAAAAATATATTTTTTTAAAACTGGTATTTTAAAGGATCTCTTGGACAACATCAGGTGAAGAAACCTTCATATTATAGGGGTCCCAGAAGGAGAAGAGAGAAAGAAAAGGGGAGAACACTTACTTGAAAAAATACCTGAAAACTTCCTTAACCTGGGGAAGAAAACAGACATCCAGGTTCGAGAAGCACAGAGAGTTCCAAATAAGATGAATACAAGGAGATCCAACTATGTCACATAATGATTAAATGTCAATAACTAAAGATAAAGAATTTTAAAGGCAGTAGTAACATACAAGGGAAACTCCATAAGGCTATCAGCTGATTTTTCAGAAAAAAATTTTTGTGGGCCAGAAGGGAGTAGGATAATGTGTTAAAAGTGCTTAAAGAAAAAAAACCTACAACCAAGAATACTCTACCCAGCAAGGTTACCACTCATATTTGAAGCATATATTACCATTCATTTGAATAATGACTTCCCCAGACAAACAAAAGTTAAAAGGACTTCATCACCACTAAACCAGGTTTAGAATAAATTTTAAAGGGACTTCTTTAAGTGGAAAAGAAAAGACCATAATTAGAAGAAAACTATGAAAGGAAAAAATTTCATCGTAAAAGCAAACATACAATAAGTGAAATAATCACTTATAAAGCTAGTATGAAGGTTAAAAGACAAAAGTAGTAAAATCAATTATATCTTAAAAATTAGTTAAGGTACCCACAAAATAAAAAGATGTAAAATATGACAACACATACATTAAATACGGAGAGAGAGAATAAATATGAAGATCTTTTAGAGTCTTAAACTTAAGTCGCCATCAATTTAATATGGACCACTATATATTTAGGATGTTATATATGAACTTCATGGTAACCATCAACCAAAACATATAATAGATACACAACAAAATAAAGAGAAAGGCAAGCATAACACTAAAGCAAGTCATCAACCACAAGGAAAGAGCAAAGGAATAAAAAAGGAACAGAGAACTACAAAAACAACCAGAAAACAATTAAGAAAATGACAATAAACATATATCTATCAGTAATTACTTTAAATGCAAATGGTCTAAATGTTCCTATCAAAAGACAGTGAGTGGCGGATGGATAAAAAAACAATACCCATTTATATGCTGCCTACAAGAGACTCACTTCAGACCTAAAGACACATACAGACTGGAAGTGAAAGCATGGAAAAAGACATTCCATTTGAATGGAAGTGAAAAGAAAGCTAGGGTGGTAATACCTGTGTCAGAAAATAGACTTTAAAACAAAGACTCTAACAAGAGACAAAGAATGACATTACATAATGATAAGGGGACCAATCCAACAAGAGAACCTAATAACGGTAATATCTATGTATCCAGCATGGGAAAACCTAAATACATAAAACAAATATTAACATACATAGAGGGAGAAACTGACAATAACACAATAATAGTAGGGGACTTTAACACCCCCATTTACCTGAATGGATAGATCAGTCAGGCAGAAAATCAAGAAGGAAAGAGTGTCACTGAATAATACTTCAGACAAGCTGGACTTAACAGGTATATATGGAATATTTCATCCCAAAATACCAGAATATACATTCTTTTCAAGTGCAGAGGAAACATTCTACAGGATATTCTACAGGACAGATCACATGTCAATTTACAAAACGAGTCTCAATAAATTTAAGAAGACTAAAATTATATCATGTATCTTTTCCAACCACAATGGTATAAAATTAGAAATCAATCATAAGGGGAAAAATTTGGAAGGAAAAAAAAAAACACATGAAGCTAAACAACATGCTACTAAGCAACCAATGGGTGAATGAAAAAATTGAAGAGGAAGACAAAAAAATTCATGGAGAAAAATGAAAATGAAAGCACAACCGTCCAAAACCTCTGGGACAACGCAAAAGCAGTTCAAAGAGAGAAATTTGTGGCAATACAGGCCTATCTCAAGAAAGAAGAAAAAGCTCAGATAAACAATCTAAGCTTGCCCCTAAAGGAACGAGAAAAGAAGAACAAACAAAGCCTAAAGTTAGTGGAAGGAAGGAAATATTAAGGATCAGAGTGGAAATAAAAGACATAGAAACTTAAAGAAAAAAAAATGGAAAAGACCAATGAAACCACAAACCCTGATGAACACAAATGCAAAAATCGTCAACAAAATATTAGCAAACTGCATTCAACAACACATTAAATGCATCATTCACCATGATTGAGTGGGATTTATTTCAGAGATGCAAGGATGGTTCAATATTCACAAATCAACATGATAGACCACATTAATAAAATAAAGAATAAAAATCATATGATCATCTCAATGGATGCAGTAAAACCATTTCACAAAATTCATCATTCTTTCATGATACAAACTCTCAATAAAATGGGTTAGAGGAAACATACTTCAACATAATAAAAGCTGTATATGACACACAGCTAACATCACTCTCAATGTTGAAAAAATGAGAGATTAAGGGCCTAAATATGAGACCTGAAATCATAAAATTCCTAGAAGAAAACATAGGAAGTAATCTCTTAGACACAGGCCTGAGCAATGTATTTATAAATATATCTCCTCAGGCAAGACAAACAAAAGCAAAAATAAACTGCGACTACACCAAAATAAAAAGCTTTTGCACAAAGAAGGAAACCATCAACAAACAAAAAGGCAACCTACCAAATGGGAGAAGACATTTGCAAATGATATATCCAATAAAGAATTCACATCCAAAATACATACAGAACTTATGTAATATTAAAAACAGCCCAGGGGCGCCTGGGTGGCTCAGTTGTTTAAGCGACTGCCTTTGGCTCAGGTCATGATCCTGGAGTCCCGGGATCGAGTCCCGCATCAGGCTCCCTGCTGAGCGGGGAGTCTGCTTCTCCCTCTGACTCTTCCCCCTCTCATGCTCTATCTCATTCTCTCTCTCAAATAAATAAATAAAATCTTAAAAAAAAAAAAAAAAACAGCCCAAATAATCCAGTTAAAAATGGCTGAGAACCTGAAGAGACATTTTTCTAAACAAGACATGCAGATGACCAGCAGACACATCAAAAGATAACATCACTCATCATAAGGGAAATGCAAACCAAAACCACAATGAAATACTATCTTACAACTGTCAGAATGGCTAGAATGAAAAAGATAAGAAATAGTAAGAGTTGGAGATGATGTAGAGAAAGAGGAAACATGGTGCACTATTGGTAGAAACATTAATTGCTGCAGCCACTGTGGAAAACAGTATGGCGATGCCTAAAAAATTAAAAATAGAAATATCACATGATCCAGTAATGCCACTACTAGATATTTATCCAAAGAAATGAAAACACTAATTCAAAAAGATATGTGCACTCATGGGGCACCTGGGTGGCTCAGTTGGTTAAGCAACTGCCTTCGGCTCAGGTCACGATCCTGGAGTCCCGGGATCGAGTCCCGCATTGGGCTCCCTGCTCGGCAAGGAGTCTGCTTCTCCCTCTGACCCTCCTTTCTCTCATGCTCTCTGTCTCTCATTCTCTCTCTCTCAAATAAATAAATAAAATCTTAAAAAAAAAAAAGAAAAAAGATATGTGCACTCTTATCTTCATTGCAGCATTATTTAAAATAGTCAAGATATGGAAGCAACCCAAGTGTTTATCAATAAATGAACAGATAAAGAAGATATGGTGTATAATACATGGAATATTACTTGGCCATAAAAACAATGAGATCTTGCCATTTGTAACAACACGGATGACCTAGAAGGTATCGTGCTAAATAAAATAAGTCACAGAAAGACAAACACCATGTAATTTCACTTATATGTGGAATCAAAAAAACAAAACAAATCAACAAACAAATAATAAAAAGCAGGAAAGCAGAAATAGATCCATAAGAACAGAAACCAAAGTGATGGTTGACAGAGGGGAGGCAGAAAGAAGGATTGTCAAAAAGTGCAAAGGGGAGTGGAAGGTGCAGGCTTCTGGGTGTGGAATGAGTAAGTCACCGGAATGAAAGGTACAGAATAGGGAATATAATTAATCATATCGTGTGGTGTTGTATGGTGACAGATGCTAGCTACACTTGCAAGCACAGCATAACATAAAAGATGTCAAATCACTGTACTCTACACCTGAAATTAATAGTGTCAACTACACTTCAATATAAAAACCAGTTTTTAAAAAGGTAGAAAATATCTTAACAGACACTTCACCAAAAAGATATACAGATGGCTAAAAAGCATAGGTCATTAGATAATACAAATTAAAATGCTAGGAACCACTGTATAAAACACCTACATGCCTATTAGAATGGCTAAAATCTAAAACACTGACATCTGGGACAACAGGGATGGACCTAGAGAGTACTATGCTAAGTAAAATAAGTCAGACAGGAAACACAAACACCATATGACTTCACTTATATGTGAAATCTAAAAAAAAAAAACAAATGAATAAACAGAAAACAAATCAAATGGATTCTTAAATATAGTAAACCAGCTGGTGGTTGCCAGAGAGGAGATGGCTGGGGCATGGGATAAAGGGGATTAAGAGATACAAACTTCTAGTTAAAAAATAAATAAGTCATGAAGATGAAAAGTACAGCATGGGGAATATAATATTGAGATATCAATAATATTCTAATAACATTGTATGGTGACAGATGGCGACTAATTGTGGTGATCACTGAGTAATGTATAGAACTGCTGAATCAGGGGTGCCTGGGTGGCTCAGTCGTTGAGTGTCTGCCTTCGGCTCAGGTCATGAAACCAGGGTCCCGTGATCGAGCCCCGCATTGGGCTCCCTGCTCCGCGGGAAGCCTGCTTCTCCCTCTCCCACTCCCCCTCCTTGTGTTCCTGCTCTCGCTATCTCCTCTCTCTCTCTCTCTCTCTGTCAAATAAATAAATAAATAAAACCTTTAAAAAAAAAAAAGAACCGCTGAATCACTGCTGTACACCTGAAACTAAAATAACATTATATATCAACTACAATAAGCTTTAAAATAAATAAATAATGATAACACCAGGAAAAAAATAAGTTAAAATTTAAATTTAAAAAGAAAAAATAAGGGAGGGGGGGAAAGATGGCGGAGGAGTAGGGGACCCTATTTCAACTGGTCCCCGGAATTGAGCTGGATATCTACCAGACCACTCTGAGCACCCACGAAACCAGCCTGAGATGTAAGAAGATCTGGATCTCTACAAACAGAATATCGCAGGCGGTTGGTTTTGAGGTACAAAGCGGGGAGCCGTGATTCCGTGGGCAGATATCAGAGGATAAACAGCAGCGGGAGGGTGCCTGGCCGTGGGGATCCTACACCACTGGTGAGTGAGAGCCTCGCGCGCTGCGGACAGGGCACAGACTCGAAGACTGGTAGGGTCGGGAAAGAACTTTAGGGCAGCCCCCGGGGTGGAGGACCAGACCGGCGGGGTCGCGCGCACGGGAACTGCAGGCCCTCCGGACAGAAACTGGAGCGACAGGTGCACGCACGCAAACTGCAGGCTCCGAGATGGAAACCCGGTGCGCCAGGGTCCACCGGTGAACTGCAACAGCGGGGGGTGGGAACCCCAAGCAGCGGAGTCGCGCGCTTGAACTGGAAGCGGCTGGCGGTTTTAGAAGCACAAAGGGCAGAGAGGAGCCCCGACCTGGAGGCAGGACTGGGGGCAATGTGGAGGGGCGCACAACCCAGGCCCCTGCAGTTTATAGCAGCACGGACAGAAATGGAGACAGTGTGGTCTGGAGAGCTCACTGAAGAACAGACTGAGGTCTCTCTGCTCTGAGCAGAGGGTTGGAAACGGTCTCTTCTGCTCTGACTCACGGAAGAGACTCAGAAAGCCACCAGGGAAAGCCGCCAGAGAACAAAAGCCCCAAAGACTGATTCCCGCTGAGCCCATCCCCCACCACAGGGGGGCAGGGCAACTCCGCCCAAACAGGGTTGCCTGAGTAACACCATGGCAGGCCCCTGCCCCGGAAGACAGGCTGGGAAAACAAGAGGCCAGCAACCCTAAGGTCCCAAGAAAACAGGTTCATCTTGCTTGGGTTGTGGTCAATAATTTGGACTCTATACATTCCCTCAAACACCCATCAACAGAATGACTGGGAGGAGGAGTCCCCAAAACAGAAAAGACTCAGAGATGATGACTTATGCTGCAGATTTACAAATGGATGCAGATATAACCAAGATGTCAGAGATGGAATTCAGGCTAGCAATTGTGAAGACAATGGCTAGAATGGAGAAATCAATTAATGGCAACATAGAGTCTCTAAGGGCAGAAATAAAAGGTGAACTGGCAGGGCGCCTGGGTGGCTCAGTTGGTTAAGCGATTGCCTTCGGCTCAGGTCATGATCCTGGAGTCCCGGGATCGAGTCCCACATCGGGCTCCCTGCTCAGCAGGGGGTCTGCTTCTCCCTCTGCCCTCTTCCCTCTTGTGCTCTCTGTCTCTCATTCTCTCTCTCTCAAATAAATAAATAAAATCTTTGGGGGAAAAAAAAAGGTGAATTGGCAGAACTTAAAAATGCTATCAATGAGATCCCATCCAATCTAGATAATCTAACAGCTAGGGTAACTGAGACAGAAGAGAGAATAAACGATCTGGAAGACAGTATAATAGATAAAAAGGGAAAAGAGGAGGCCAGGGAAAAACAACTCAGAATCCATGAAAATAGAATCAGAGAAATAAGTGACACCATGAGGCATTCCAATGTCAGAATAATTGGAATCCCGGAGGGAGTGGAGAGAGAGAGAGAGAGGGCTAGAAGATGTATTTGAGCAAATCGTAGCTGAGAACTTCCCTAATCTGGGGAATGAAACAAACATTCGAGTCCTAGAGGCAGAGAGGACCCCTCCTAAGATCAAGGAAAATAGGCCAACACCCCGGCATGTAATAGTAAAACTTGAAAATCTTAGAACCAAGGAAACCATCTTAAGGGCAGTTAGGGGGAAGAGATTCCTTACGTACAGAGGGAGGAACATCAGAATAACATCAGACCTATCCACAGAGACCTGGCAAGCCAGAAAGGCCTGGCAAGACATATTCAAGGTACTAAATGAGAAGAACATGCAGCCAAGAATACTTTATCCAGCAAGGCTTTCATTTAGAATGGATGGAGAGATGCAGAGCTTCCACGACCAGCAGAAGTTGAAAGAATATGTGACCACTAAGCTGGCCCTGCAAGAAATATTAAGGGGGGGTTCTATAAAAGGAGAAAGACCCCAAGAGTGATCTACAACAGAAATTTACAGGGACAATCAATAAAAACAAGGTCTTCACAGGCAACATGATGACAATTAATTCCTATCTTTCAATAATCACTCTCAACGTGAATGGTCTAAACGCTCCCATAAAACGGCACAGGGTTGCAGACTGGATAAAAAGACAGGACCCATCCATATGCTGTCTCCAAGAGACTCATTTTGAACCTAAAGATACATCCAGACTGAAAGTGAAGGGATGGAGATCTATCTTCCATGCCAGCGGACCTCAAAAGAAAGCTGGGGTAGCAATTCTTACATCACACAAATTAGATTTTAAACTAAAGTCTGTAATAAGAGACACAGAAAGACACTATATCATTCTTAAAGGGTCTATCCAACAAGAAGATCTAACAATTGTAAATATCTATGCCCCCAACATGGGAGTAGCCATATACATAAGCCAACTGTTAACCAACATAAAGAGTCATATTGATAACAATACGTTAATTGTAGGAGACCTCAATACTCCACTCTCAGCAATGGACAGATCATCTAAGCAGAAAATCAACAAGGAAACAAGAGCTTTGAATGATACATTGGACCAGATGGACCTCATAGATATTTACAGAACATTCCACCCTAAAACAACAGAATACTCATTCTTCTCGAGCGCACATGGAACTTTCTCCAGAATAGACCATATACTGGGTCACAAATCAGGTCTCAACTGATACCAAAAGATTGAGATTATTCCCTGCATATTCTCAGACCACAGTGCTCTAAAACTGGAACTCAATCACAAAAAAAAATTTGGCAGAAATTCAAACACTTGGAAGCTAAAGACCACTCTACTCAAGAATGTTTGGGTCAACCAAGAAATCAAAGAAGAACTTAAACAATTCATGGAAACCAACGAGAATGAAAACACATCAGTCCAAAACCTATGGGATACTGCAAAGGCGGTCCTAAGGGGGAAATACATAGCCATCCAAGCCTCACTCAAAAAAACAGAAAAATCCCGAATTCACCAACTAACTCTACACCTTAAAGAACTAGAGAAAAAGCAACAAACGACGCCTAAGCCATGTATTTCAAGAGAAATAATTAAAATTAGAGCAGAAATCAATGAATTAGAAACCAGAAACACAGTAGATCAGATCAACGAAACTAGAAGTTGGTTCTTTGAAAGAATTAATAAGATTGTTAACCACTGGCCAGACTTATCCAAAAGAAGAGAGAAAGGACCCAAATTAATAAAATTATGAATGAAAGGGGAGAGATCACGACTAACACCAAGGAAATAGAAACAATTATTAGAAATTATTATCAACAACTATATGCCAATAAACTGAGCAATCTGGATGAAATGGAGGCCTTCCTGGAAACCTATAAGCTGCCAAGACTGAAACAGGAAGAAATTGACAACCTGAATAGGCCAATAAGCAGTAACAAGATTGAAGCAGTGATCAAAAACCTCCCAAAAAACAAGAGTTCAGGGCCTGATGGATTCCCTGGGGAATTCTACCAAACATTCAAAGAAGAAATAATACCTATTCTACTGAAGCTGTTTCAAAAAATAGAATCAGAAGGAAAACTTCCAAACTCATTCTATGAGGCCAGCATTACCTTAATCCCCAAACCAGGCAAAGACCCCATCAAAAAGGAGAATTTCAGACCGATATCCCTGATGAATATGGATTCCAAAATCCTCAACAAAATCCTAGCTAATAGGATCCAACAATACATTAAAAGGATCATCCACCACGACCAAGTGGGGTTTATATCTGGGATGCAAGGGTGGTTCATCATTCGCAAATCAATCAATGTGATAGAACACATTAATAAGAGGAGGGAGAAGAACCATATGGTCCTCTCAATTGATGCAGAAAAAGCATTTGACAAAATACAACATCCTTTCCTGATTAAAACTCTCCAGAGTATAGGGATAGAAGGAACATTCCTCAAGCTCATAAAATCCATCTATGAAAAACCCACAGCGAATATCATCCTCAATGGGGAAAGGCTGAGAGTCTTTCCCTTAAGATCAGGAACACGTCAAGGGTGCCAATTCTCACCACTGTTGTTCAACATAGTACTAGAAGTCCCAGCAACAGCAATCAGACAACAAAAAGAAATAAAAGGTATTCAAATTGGCAAAGAAGAAGTCAAACTCTCTCTTTTCGCAGACAACATGATACTTTATGTGGAAAACCCAAAAGATTCCACCCCCAAATTACTAGAATTCATCCAGCAGTTCAGTAATGTGGCAGGATACAAAATCAATGCACAGAAATCAGTTGCTTTCTTATACACTAACAACGCAACTGTAGAAAGAGAAATTAAAGAAACGATTCCATTTACAATAGCACCAAAAACCATAAGATACCTCGGAATAAGCCTAACCAAAGAGGTAAAGAATCTATACTCTAGGAACTACAAAACACTCATGAAAGAAATTGAAGAAGACACAACAAGATGGAAAAATATTCCATGCTCATGGATCGGAAGAATAAACATTGTT